>NW_012149363.1:286496-288074 GCF_000956105.1 Propithecus coquereli
TTTTTTCTATATATTTTTAGTTGTCTGATTAATTTCTTTCTATTTTTATTAGAGACGGTGTCTCACTCTTGCTCAGGCTGGTTTCGAACTCTTGAGCTCGGACAATCCGCCTCGGCCTCCCAGAGTGCTAGGATTACAGGCGTGAGCCACTGCGCCTGGCCTAGAATTATTTTTTTTCCACATCTGTGAACTGTGACATTGGTATTTTCGTGGGGATTGCATTGAATCTGTAAATCACTTTGGGTAGTGTGGGCATTTTAACAATGTTGGTTCTACCAATCCATGAGCATGATATATTTTTTCATTTACATAGAGACAAGTGGAACAGAAAAAAGAATCCAGAAATAAATCTGCACATTTTTATGATCAATAAATATTTTATAAAGAGGCCAAGAACACACAATGGAGAGAATATAGTTTCTTCAATAAATGGTGTTGGAAAAATAGGATATCCCTATGCAGAAGAATGAAATTAGATCTTTATCTCATACCATATACTAAAATCCACTGAAAATGAATTAAAAACTTAAATGTAAAACCTAAAACTGTAAAACTACTGGAAGAAAACATAGGGAAAAGCCTCATTACATTGGTCTAGGCAAAGTTTTTTTTTTTGATATGACCCCAACAGCACAAGCATCAAAAATAAAAATAGATAAATAGGATTACAACAAATTAAAATCTTCTGCACATCAAAGACGACAATCAGCACAGTGAAGAGACAAATTAGTTATGGATGAAAATATTTGCAAACCATAACATCTGAGGAAGCATTAATATACAAAACATATAAGCAACTGAACTTAATAGCAAGAAACAAAATGACGTCTTTTTAAAAAAGAACAGGACTTGAATAGACATTTCTCAAAAAAAAATAATAAAAGACATACAATGGCCAACAGATATATGAAAAAAAATTGCTCAACATCACTAATATCCAGGAAAATGCAAATTGAAATCACAATCAGATATCACTTCACACAGGTTAGAATGGCTATTACCAAAAAGACAAAAGACAAGTGTTGCTGAGGATGTGGAAAAAAGGGAACTCTTGTACATTATTGGTGGAAATGTAAATTAGTATAGTCATTATGGAAAACAATATGGAGGTTCCTCAAAAAATTAAAAATAGAACTACCATATGATCCAGCAATCCCACTACTGGGTGTATATTCAAAAGAAAGGAAATCAGTATGTTGAAACAATATCTGCACTCCATGCCCATTGCAGTGTTATTCCCAATATCCAAGATACAAAATCAATCTAAGTGTACATCAATGGGAAAATGTATAAAGAAAGTGTGGTGTGTGTACATGTGTGTTTGTGTGTATAATGAAATATAATTCACCCTTAAAAAACAGAGAAATCCTGTGATTTGTGACAAAATGGATTGACCTAGAAAATGTTATGTTAAGTGAAATGACCCAGGCTCAGAAAGACAAAAACCACATGTTTTCACTAATATGTGGCATCTGCAAAAGTCAAACTGACAGAAGTAGAGAGAAGAATTGTGGTTTCCAGAGCTGGAGAGATGGCAGATTGAGGTGACGTTGGTCCAAGTACACAAAATTTCAGTTA
>NW_012149363.1:291379-293785 GCF_000956105.1 Propithecus coquereli
TCTTCTTTAATTTTTTCTCAGTCTTTTTTTCCGTATGTTTCATTTTAATTTCATTCTAAGTCAATCACCTACTTAACTAAGTTGTGTAGGGTTTTGTTTTAAATACTACAAAGTTATAAAATCACACTCCATCCTGATTTAACCAAATCACTTGGTAAATCATGTATAACATATTACTTATATAAATTGACGTATGAAATGAAATATGTGCCATTTTGCAACAAAACAAAATATTTTTCTCCAATTGCTAAGGCAAATCTTTAATCCCTGAGAGTTCAATTACTTAACAAAGTGTTCTTTTTGATCACTACTGGTGACTCTACTCTTCATATCCAGAAAATATCTTTGGGTACAATCTTTTCCATCAAGCATCCTAGGTACAATCTTTTCCATCAACCGTCCCAGAGCACAGAATAGCTCTCTAGTTGTTTCTAATGTCCTTTTTTATCCTCGTTACCCTACAATATAAAATTCATGATGTCAAGTGAAGATTTATTCGTATTCATTCTTCTTGGTATATATTGTGATTTCTCAGTAAGTGGATGCATGTCTTTCACTAGTTCCAGGAAATTATTAACCGTTATCCTTTGGGAATTTTTCTATTCACCATTCAATTTCTTTTCCTTTTGCAAGACTCTAAATATCTTAATTATATTTCATATTTTTTCTTTACTGTATCTTTACTATAAAATTAACAATTTCTTATATAATGCATCTTCAATTTCACTATTTCCTTCTTAATATTCTAAAATGCTCCTTATTTAACTGTTGATTATCCAGAAATAATTTTTGATAATTTGTATGCCCATTTTTAACATTTCATAATTCATTCTTTTGTAATATGATCGTAATTATCTAAATATCTGGGCCATATAAGTCCTTTGCTATTTGTTTCTGCTACCTCTCCCCTGAAATAACAGATATTTTCATGTACTCACTGATATTTAATTGTAAGCTCATGTCTATTTGCCTTAACTTGTGAATCGAAATTGGCAATATTTTTTTCAGAATGGCTATGTCTCTCCTCCTTTTATAATTCTAATATAGTCAACAGACTCAGTCTCCCATGTTTCCTGCCCCCGATCTTCACACCCAACATAATCCCCTCCCCTCCACTTGAATGAGGAGAAAGCCTGTAACTTAACGCTAGTCAATTGAATACGGAAAAGATGAAGGGCTTTTGTAGATGTAATTAAAGTCACCAAATCCACTGATTTTGAGTTAATTAAAAGGGTGCTTATCCTTAATGGCCCTGAATTAATCAGTTGAAAACCCTGAAGAGAGGAACTGTGCGCCTGCTAAAGCCAGAGAGGCCCTCTATGTTGCTGGCTTTGAAGAAGTCAGCTCCCATGAAGTCAGCAGCCACCTGGGGAAGCTGGCATTGTGAGGAACCATGGATGGCCTCTAGAAGAAGGGGGTAGTCTCTAGCAAGAAAATGAAGCCTCAATCCTGCAGCCAGAAAGAAATGATTTCTGCCAACAACCTGAGGGACCATGTAGGTGAATATTTCCCCAGTCCAGCCTCTGATGAAACTGTAGTTCCAGCCGACTGTATTGTGGACTGGGTTGGAGAAACCCTGAAGGAGATCACCTAGTTCAGGTGTACCTAGAATTTTGATCTACAGAAACTGAGATAACTTATGTGTGTGTGTTTTTAAACCAATATTTTGTGGTAGTTTGTTACATAGCATTAAGAAACAACTACCTTTAGAACCCTAAAAAACTTAATGTGGAAATCTCAGTACAGCTATACCACTAAGAACTCAGCATCTCTGCTACAATGTGTCTTTGACATTTATCCACAGGGAAATTCCTATTATCCTATATGTGTACTTGTAATCTTTGCCTTC
Organism: Propithecus coquereli; assembly: GCF_000956105.1. Taxonomy (NCBI): domain Eukaryota; kingdom Metazoa; phylum Chordata; class Mammalia; order Primates; family Indriidae; genus Propithecus; species Propithecus coquereli. The sequence continues at coordinate 293,229 of NW_012149363.1, forward strand.
TCTGATTCTTTCTCTCTCTGTTTTTTATTTTCTCTCTCTTCATTCCTCCCTCCTTCACAGTATGTGGTAGTCATTAAAGTTTTTCTTATTATGAAACAAAGCATAAAATGTATGTTTTATCTACAATCTAACTAAAGTACAACTGGAATCTGAACTGTTCTATTACTGTAATAATTATAAAGTAATACACCGGTATATAAATAAACATTAACATAATTGTGTGGTAATGAGATGGCTCTTCAACTAGATTCATTCTTCACTTTTAGAAAAAAAGGTATACAAGTAATACAGATTCTATTTTTCCAATGTGAAATAAAATACTAAAAATAAGATTTTTGAATGGCATACCTGTGCTCAACTTTTAAACAGTAAATAGTATTTTAATTAGAAAACTACATACATTTAATAAGATCCAAGAAAAATCAACTTTCTGATTCCTTATAGCTGTGGTTATTCTTAATATAAGTTCACTTTAATCTGTATTTGCATGTCTAGCCTCTGGAAAATTCTACATACCTATTCTAGCATAAGGACTTAAATATTTTTCATGGTAAATA
>NW_012149363.1:294820-296711 GCF_000956105.1 Propithecus coquereli
TTTTTGCCTCCTCATTACTTTACCAAGTGACATGGTAAGCCAAGAGAGGGTGTAGTTTTATATTTTTGGATTTTTTAAAAGCAAAACTCTATAAAATCAAAATAAATAGATGGTATTGAGTTAGTTAAATTGAAGAGTCAATCGTCTAGATTAAATGACATATGAAATAACACATAAGAGTCATTTTGAGTCAGAATGAAAATGTTTCTCCAGCTGCTGAAGTGAATCTTAAGATACAGAGGACCTGAACATTTAACAAATTACCCAGCTTGAGAAATACTGTCAAAAAGGACAGTAATGTCAGACGGAACTATATAGGCTCCCTGATTAATAGAAGTCCCCATATGATGGAGTAAGTTACAACTTTAATGTACAAATAATGAACCTCTATTAAAAGGAAGGGTATCATAAATCAAAATACTGTAGAAAAACCATAAACCTGTGGCAACATAACGGCCACCAGGGCCCCAGCTATATTAATCTTGTATGGTGCAATATCATTTCTCTAGGAGAGACAACTAAATATATCCTGCAAGAAAGTGAATTATGAGTGTGATAATGGTTCTGGACCATTCATTTAAGTTAATGGCAAGGTTCATATTGAGATACCCCTGGTTAACTCTTCCTCTTGCTCTGCCTTGAACTCTGCTTCAGCTAAGAAAACATCAGCATGCTCAATCTTCATTCTAAACCTTCCATTTGTCTAAAATACCCTAAGAAAGAAAGGAAGGAAGGAAGATAGGAAAGAAAGAAAAAGAAAAAGAACACCATAAGTAAGCATAATTTTCTCTCCCTCAAAATATTTGTTTTCTTTTTCCTCAGCTATTTTACTGGCTAAATTTATTTAAACCTTCATTACATATATTCTGTCTCTAATCATACTTGCTCATACCTTTTGATATGCTTCTTGTACATTTTTCTATTGACAATTACATATTGTAAATAAACATTCCATGTGAATTAAATGCTAAAGAGCACAGAGAATATTTAATACAAAATAGCATAGCTTTTGTTTGGAAATTTTTTTCACTTATAGTTTAATGTAACAGGAGTATTTTTATTCTTAGTGTACCCTGGTTTGTCATAATTTATAACTATCTCCTATGATCAAGATAGATTCTAATAGGATGCAAAATCTAAGTTAATTGTTTACAAATTTTGTGTTTATTAAAATATTTACATCTAGTCTTATTCAATTAGAAATTGTTCATAATGAACAACATGCTGTAACATCACCTGGATCACAGACCAGTAGTCTCTGCTGCTTTTATGGATATATATATTCTTTGTTGCTTCAGGTATATATTTTAATTATTTTACTATGCTAAAAAACTGAAAGTTTACTTGCTTATCATGAGTTTAAAATTAGTTCTGGAACTTCATGTTTGTCTCTATAGTAAATACTATTATATAACAAATTCACACAAGGTTGTCTGGAAAGTGTCCAGTCATTGTTAATATTAATATAATGAGAACAGTTACAGAGCCAGATACTTTCTGGACAATCCTTGTATATCTCAGTCATTTCCACATTTTTTTTTTCTTCAAGTTTCCTCTAGTAACTCAATCAATTCAGGATGCCACCTGTCTGCCTCCATACCTTTTGGGCCACAGTGTTCCATTTTTCTAGGCCTATGTTTGTTGGCATTTATTCATATTGATATTCACAGTCATGTGGAATCCCAGAAGACCCTTGGTTAACAATAATCTATTGTAATGTCTATGGTGTGGGGTCCACCATCATACCAGGATAGCAAATTTATATAATCTAGGCTCTTTATGTCCAAATTTTGAAATCACTATAAAATTCCTAGTCCTCCAGGGTGGGACTGGGGATAGTGGGTAAGAGGTAAAGGGACCATACTATCTTGCTTGGCTATGTAACACAAAA
>NW_012149363.1:296761-297666 GCF_000956105.1 Propithecus coquereli
GGTTATCATAAATAATGTTGCTATAAACATTTTACATAAAAATATTTGTGTGGGCAAAGATTATCATTTCTCTTATATTGATACCTGGGAGTGGGATTGTTTGGTAAAATGTTTGTTTACATTTACAGGAGGCAACCTGTCACTTTCCAAAGTGGCTGCATCATTCTACTTACCCACCACCAATATATACGAGTGCCAATTGTTTTGTAATCATGCTGTTTTGTTAAGTGTTCTAATATCTCTAACTATCATTATTTCTCCTTTAATTTCTATGAGAGTTCGATTTGCATATTTTAAATGTCTGTTATTAAGTATGTACACAATTAGGAACCATATCCTCATGAGGAAATAACCATTTTATAATCATAAAATATCATTGTTTATCTTGGCATTATTATTTGATTAATAGACTGCTTTGATAATAATGTAACTATTCCAATTTCTTAAAATTAGTGCTTCCATAGCCCATATTATTGAGTCTTTCACTTTACTATTTGTATTCTTATGTGGTGTTTTCCTTGTAAGCATCACATATTTGGATTTAGTTTCTTTTAGCCATTCTGATATATTGATCTTTTATTTGGAATATTTAGCCCCCTTACATTTAATGCAATTATTGATAAGGTTGTTTTTAAATATAGCACCTTATAATTTATTTTCAATTTGAGCCATCTTTCATTGTTCAATTTTTCCTGCTTTCCTAACTGTTTTAGGAATGTAAGCTTTTTATAATATTCTACTTTTCTAATTTCTTTATTCCAACAGTGAACAATCTGAAAAAGAAAACAAGAAAGTAATCCCACTTACAATAGTTACCAGAAAATGCCAAAGAATAAATTTAATGAAGTAAATGAAAGATCCCTACAATGAAAACTACAAAACACTGATGTAAGAAATTTGAAGAG
>NW_012149363.1:303596-306053 GCF_000956105.1 Propithecus coquereli
AGTGCGGGGAGTTAGCTACGCTCCCAGCAAAAAATCAGGTCCCTTAGGCAGGGGTCATCACAAAGGACAAGAAAATAATAGAAAATGGAAAATAATAAAAATAAAAGAATACACAGAGACGAAGGTATAGTTTTATAGATTTATAAAGCAAAAAGGCAAAGCATGGGTACTCCGGTGTCATCATAATATCCCCATCAATTGTGAGGCACAGAATAAAGTTTCACATGGGTATTTATAGGTACAGAGACCAGTTGCCAGGGGTAACAGATTTACATGATAACAGGTAGTTTGTTTTAGGTTAAAGTCTTTCAAAAGGCTTCTATAAATCCCTTAATTAACTCTGGTTACAAAATCTTTCAAGGTCAAACTTCTAAGTTCTGAGATAAAGCTATCACTTACCTGAATGGTTAAACAGAGATATAGCAGCTCCATATTTCTTTATCTAGTTATTGCAAATAGAGACAGGTGATCAGAAGTCAAGCAGGAACTCTCCCTCGGGCTAATTGTTTTAAGCCGCAGGTGTCTGTCTCTTGGGCAGACGTTCTTTGATCAGCTCTCATTCTGTGGTTCCACGTAGACCTTGCTTTGTCCTTCAAAGCAGGCGAGGACCACGGGTTTGAGACTGCAGTGTCACCTTGGAAAACAGCTGGTACTGACCTTTGAGATGCCCTCCTGAGGTGGAGCAGCTTTTGATATGCAAACTAACACATTCACATATTCCTTCAGGGCGAAGCCCTGCAAAACTCCTGATATCATTTCTGTCTCTAATATAGTAATATTAATTGATGGAGCGACAGAAGAGATATTTGTATACCCGTATTTATAGTACCATTGTTTACAATAGCTAAAATGTGGAAGCAGCTCAAGTGTCCATCAACAGATGATTGGATAAGCAAAATGTGGTATATATATATACAAAGAAAAAAAAATACACAATGGGATATTATTCGACCTTAAAAAGAAGGGCAATTTCGACATATGGTACAACAGCAATGAACCTAGACATCATTATGTTAAATGAAATAAGCCAGTAACAAGAAGATAAATACTGCTTATTTCCACCTATATGAGATAGAATAGTCAAAATCATAGAGACAGCAATTAGAATGATGGTTTCCAGTGGCAGGGCATGGGGAGAGGGCAATGAGAAGTTACTGTTGACTAGGCACAGTATTTCAGTTTTATAAGCTGTTAAGTTATAGAGAAGGATGGTGATGATGGTGGCACAGCATTATGAATGTCTTTAATACCACTGAACTACATGCACATTTAAAATGGGTAAGATGGTAAATGTGTGTTATATGTACTTGGCCGCAAGAAAAATTAATAAATTTAAAAATGTGCTCAAGGTATGAATGATATAATAATTTATGTAAGTAGAGAAGACTTAAAAACTCTGATTAGTTGAGGGTGGAGGGAATCAAAACCTTTGTTTTATTTTAGTCATGTTAATTTTGAGTGATGAATGCCATACTCTCTTGAAGTAGGTGCTCAATAACATTTCTGAATAAATAAATGATTAAATAATCCAATAAGATGTCTATGAAAGGCATGGGAGAAACACAGATATACAAATATCACTTCAATTGGAGAAAATATATGTGCATATATGCGTGAGTGTGGGTGTGCATGTGTGTGTCCCCTGTGTGTGCAGGCATGCATATGTATGTGTGTATGCACACATATACATATATATATATACACACATATGAGGAGAGAACTCTGGGGGACACCAGAATTTAGAATTATAATAGGCAAAGAGTTCCTGTAAGAATACTAGAAAAAGTAGGCCTTAAAGTAGGCCTTAAAGTAGAAGAAAAATCAAGTGACTGTGTTGTCATAGGTTGTTATCTCAGAATACAATTAGGTTAAAATATCAGATACATTGATATATCTAAATATTCAATTAAAAAAACTTATTTCTTACAGGTCTCTGTACCAGTTTCTAAGACCGAGGGAATGAAAGATGTTCAGGACCTAGACATTGTTTTTGAGACATTCATTCTAACGGGAGATAAGGGCATAAGTAGATATGTTACAAGATAATGTGTTAAGTGTCACAATTTTAGTTATCATCTTTTCTGAAACTTATTTTCTAAAGAGAGTATGAGAAATTGAATGTCTCACAAAGATCCAAAATGACAAGTACAAGGTGACAAGAGAGTCCAATCAGGCTTCTATTTCTCATGAAAATAAAATAGAACAAAACATTCTTGGAAATCTGGAAACCTTTTTCTTGTTGTATTGGTAACATTATTACCACAGACATTTTTTTTCTTTGAAAATAGATTAGAATTTGAAGTACTAAGTCAACTTTAAAAGAAAGAAGATGCCAAATAATACTAACTCAACTGTTGATGTATTGTAATTTGGACCAACTTGAATCTAGTCTGGAGGATTTGGGGAGTATATAGGTCCTACAAATCATTGCCATAGATTATTGATATAATACTAAAT
>NW_012149363.1:306103-307679 GCF_000956105.1 Propithecus coquereli
GAGCTAGGCTGATGCCATGGCACTCTAGCCTGGGCAACAGAGTGATTCTGTCTCAAATAAATAAATAAATAAATGTACAGTCCTGAAGAGTGTGGGAAATTAGCTACGCTCCCAGAAAAAAATCAGGTCCCTTAGGCAGGGGTCGTCACAAAGAAAAGAAAATAATAGAAAATGGAAAATAATAGAAATAAAAGAATACACAGAGACGAAGGTATAGTTTTATAGATTTATAAAGCAAAAAGGCAAAGGAGGGGTACTCGGGGGTCCTTACAATATCCCCGTCAATTGTGAGGTACAGAATAAAGTTTCACATGGGTATTTATAGGTACAGAGACCAGTTGCCAGGGGTAACAGATTTACATGATAATAGGTAGTTTGTTTTAGGTTAAAGTCTTTCAAAAGACTTCTATAAATCCCTTAATTAACTCTGGTTACAAAATCTTTCAAAGTCAAACTTCTAAGTTCTGAGATAAAGCTATCACTTACCTGAATGGTTAAACAGAGATATAGCAGCTCCATATTTCTTTATCTAGTTACTGCAAATAGAGACAGGTGATCAGAAGTCAAGCAGGAACTCTCCCTCAGGCTGATTGTTTTAAGCTGCAGGTGTCTGTCTCTTGGGCAGACATTCTTTGATCAGCTCTCATCCCGTGGTTCCATGCAGACCTTGCTTTGTCCTTCAAAGCAGGCGAGGACCACGGGTTTGAGACTGCAGTGTCACCTTGGAAAACAGCTGCTACTGACCTTTGAGATGCCCTCCTGAGGTGGAGCAGCTTTTGATATGCAAACTAACACATTCACATATTCCTTCAGGGCGAAGCCCTGCAAAACTTCTGATATCATTTCTGTCTCTAATATAGTAATATTAACTTATGGAGAGACAGGAGATATATTTGTATACCTGTATTTATAGTACCATTATTTACAATAGCTAAAATGTGGAAGCAGCTCAAGCGTCCATCAACAGATGATTGGATAAGCAAAATGTGGTATATATATACATAGGAAAAAAAATATACAATGGGATATTATTCGACCTTAAAAAGAAGGGCAATTCCGACATATGCTACAACAGCAATGAACCTAGACATCATCATGTTAAATGAAATAAACCAGTAACAAGAAGATAAATACTGCTTATTTCCACCTATATGAGATAGAATAGTCAAAATCATAGAGACAGCAATTAGAATGATGGTTTCCAGTGGCAGGGCATGGGGAGAGGGCAATGAGAAGTTACTGTTGACTAGGCACAGCGTTTCAGTTTTATAAGCTGTAAGTTATAGAGAAGGATGGTGATGATGGTGGCACAGCATTATGAATGTCTTTAATACCACTGAACTACATGCACATTTAAAATGGTTAAGATGGTAAATGTGTGTTATATGTACTTGGCCACAAGAAAAATTAATAAATTTAAAAATTTGCTCAAGGTATGAATGATATAATAATTTATGTAAGTAGAGAAGACTTAAAAACTCAGATTAGTTGAGGGTGGAAGGAATCAAAACCTTTGTTTTATTTTAGTCATGTTAATTTTGAGTGATGAATGCCATACTCTCTTGAAGTAGGTGCT
>NW_012149363.1:323250-324938 GCF_000956105.1 Propithecus coquereli
AAACTCATTCCATGAGGTCTGTATCACCCTCATACCAAAACCAGACAGAGGCACAACAAAAAAAGGAAACTATAGGCCAATATCTCTGATGAACATAGATGCAAAAATACTCAACAAAATTCTAGCAAACCAAATAAAACAGCACATTAAAAAGACTATTTACCATGATCAAGTGGGATTCACCCCAGGCATGCAAGGATGGTTCATATGCAAATCAATCAATGTAATACATCATATCAACAGAACAAAGGACAAAAACCTTATCAGCTGATGCTAAAAAAGTATTTGATAAAATTCAACATCACTTCATGATGAAAACTCTCAAAAAAGTGAATATAGGTGGAACTTATCTCAACATGATAAAAGTCATTTATGAGAGACCTGCAGTGAGTGTCATAATGAATAAAGAGAAATTGAAAGGTTTCCTATAGATCTGAAAAAAGACAAGTGTTCCCACTTTCACTGCTGTTATTCAACATAGTACCGGAAGTTCTCGTGAGAGAAATCAGACAAGAGAAAGAAATAAGGGCATCCAAATTGGAAAGGAAGAATTCAAATTATCTTCTTTGCAAATGATATGATCTTATATCTAGAGAAACTAGAGTCCACAAAAAAACAGCTATTGTAACTGATCAATGTATTGAGTAAAGTTTCAGAATACAAAATCGACATACAAAAATCAGTAGCATTTCTATATGCCAACAGTAATCAATCTGAAAAAAAAAAACTAAGTAAATCATCTTATTTACAATAGTTACAAATATAACATAATACCTAGGAATAAACTTAACCAAATAAATTATGGATCTCTATAAGGAAACTATAAAACACTGATGAAAGCAATCAAAGGGGACACAAGAAAATGAAAAGATATTCTTTGCTTATGGATCGGAAGAATCAGTATTGTTAAAATGTCCATGCTACCCAAAGCAATCTATAAATTCAATGTAATCCCCATCAAAATAACAATGACAGTCCTCGCAGAAATATAAAAAACAATCCTACAATTTATATGGAGCCAAAAAAGACCCAAAATAATCAAAATCATCCTGAGTTAACAAAACAAAACTGGAGGAATCACATTAACTGACTTCAAATTATAGCTACAGCAACCCTAACAGCATGGTCTTGGCATAAAAAGTGAAACATAGATCAATGGAGGAGAATAGAGAATCCAGGAATAAGTTCACACATATATAGTGAACTTATCTTCAACAAAGGTGCCAAGAACATACAGTGGGGAAAGGACAGTCTCTTTAATAAATAGTGTTGGGAAAACTGGATATCCATATGCAGAAGGACAAAACTAGACCCTTATCTCTCTCCATATACAAAAATCAAATTAAAGTGGATTAAAGACTTAAATCTAAAACCTGAACTATGAAACTACTAAAAGAAAACATTGTGGAAATGCTTCAGGACACTGGTTTGGACAAGGATTTCTTAAGTAATACTTCTGAAGCACAGGCAACCAAAGCAAAATTGAACAAAGGGATCACATTCAGCTAAAAAGTTTTTGCACAGCAAAGGAAACAATCAAAAAAGTGAAGAAACAATCCACAGATTTTGAGAAAATATTTGTAAACTAGCCATCTATCCAGGGATTAATAACTAGAATATATAAGGGGCTCTAATAACTCAATAGGAAAAAATCAAATAATCTGATTAAATAATGGGCAAAAGATCCG
>NW_012149363.1:327059-328081 GCF_000956105.1 Propithecus coquereli
GCAAGGTTCTTGTGTAGTAAATACATCTATTAACTCTTTTAATGAGCTCTGCATGACTATTTAGAAAGGTATGATACAGACTTTCTGTTTTGACCATGACCTCACATAACATCCCAAATCCTGTTTAATAGTCACTTGAAATAAGAACATATTAAACAATGCAGAAATTATACAGTTAAGAGTACTAAACTACAGTAACAAAATAACTCCTCTTCTCAAATTCACTGTTTAAATAAAAGTCCATATATATATGAACAGCATGAATTGCTTTGAAACATATACATGTTTATTATTATGAGGGGGAAAACACAACTTTACACCATGTTATTTATGTAAGTCTATAAGGAAGTGAGATTTTCACGTAAGAAGACGTAGGTAATTAGGTGATAGGAGCTACTCAGTTACTACCATGCTTTGTCAAAATGACTGAAGCTCAATATAGTTGAGAAGGATGTAATGTAGAAATGCATATGGATATTTAACTTAGGTTATTGTGCTGTAAACAGGAAAAGAAGGATGATAGAAGGAGCAAATATTAATATAAATTATCATTCTGCTTCTATTTTCAAAAGAGGTAACTGTTAGATAAATTCACACATTATAAATGTTATTATACTTTAGGTAACTGTATCATGACATTAAGTCAAATGGTTTAATTTTACTACTTGTTTATTTTTTCAAATGTAATATATTTCATGCAAAGCAAAATAAGCTTTTTATAATCAATCAATCATATAATTTATTTTTGAATATTTTATGTGACTTGCAGCAAAAGATTTTGTGGGGTCTCTACCTATCATTTTAATTCACATTGAAATGTAATTTCATTAAGTAGCATACAGAAGCATTTCATGGCTAAATTAAATATACCAGTTTGGACACTACCCAGTGTGTGAAATACGTTGCAACAAAATTACTTTGAAAAACTAGTATTTATGTATAACTACCGGATTTATATAGTGTATTTCTCATGAAAAGTTTATGGTTCTATATAGAAAAAACAAATTAAATAATGAAAATAA
>NW_012149363.1:329516-329945 GCF_000956105.1 Propithecus coquereli
ACTAGTTTTCAAAACACAGGAATTTTAACATAGCACTTTTAGTAATGAGGTTGCTAGTATAGTAATAGCTAGTCATGATAAAAATTATTTTTGTAGACATCCAGATAATTTAGTAAGTTTTTTGTACAACCAAATGATGTAATTAATATAAAAAATTCCTTGGTAAGAATATACTACTGCTTACTTGTAAGACATTAGAAATATCTTACTTCTTCCTGTGGTTTCCAACAATAATGCACAAATAATTCTACTTGTCCTAAGAAATTTGTGTAGTGTATGCGCAGGCGTGCATGTAATAATTAAATTAGATATTTTATACAAAAATCCTTTCAAAAGTTAAGATCTTCTAAAATGTGAGAAATTCATGTTACAACATATAGGTAAATAAACCAAACCAAACAATGTGCATTCATTACAGAAATGTTGGTT
>NW_012149363.1:339506-340194 GCF_000956105.1 Propithecus coquereli
CTATTAACCTGTTCTTTTTTCAATTTTGCACTATCTTGTCATAAATTTCAAAAGATAGAAAATGTTTTTGTACTATTATTTTGCTCATTGCTATAATTCATGTGCATCCCTGTATGTGCAATCTGATCTTCTCCCTCTCTCATAGAAATGTGGAAATTAGAATGGCAGATTATAATCTCAATCCAGGAAAATTAAACAAATGAACTGTAAACTGATCTGTTCATGGAAAAGGAGAGGAAAACGTATCTATAAAATACATACAAGCACATACATATGCATACACTAAGGAGAAATAGTGATAAAGGTATAGTGAGAGAGAGAAAATTGACTTTTAATACCTTCCATGTATTTATTGAATTTCTTCTCATATTCCCTTTGCCATTTGGTTCCGTTAGAAAATGTTCGTGTTATGAATTTCCTACTAACACAAAATATTTTTTTATTACTGGGTCAGCAGTAAGTTTCAATTTTGGTATTTGATATTAGAGAATAGAGCCTTCCAGAGTTCTTTTTTCTAGAAAGACTGCCTTCCTAGGTGTCACAAAATATTATAAACATATTTTAAATTTTGGCATGTTCCAAGATGTTTAAAACAAGTACCTGGTCATATTTTTTAAATTTTTGTCAGGCTAACATACATTATTGTTGTAAGTTTGACCTCAGTCCACAACTGGGATTCAGAGAAGGC
>NW_012149363.1:340244-342001 GCF_000956105.1 Propithecus coquereli
CATTTTATTAATCCACTCATGTATTGATGGGCACTTGGGTTGTTTCCACATCTTTGCAATTGTGAATTGTGCTGCTATAAACATTTGGGTGCAGGTGTCTGAGAACCCAGAATCCCTTGGCTATTCTCTTAATTGGCTACTCTAACACCTGGCAGCCCAGTATTCTCTAGTTTAGCTGAGCTCCTGACAACCATATCATATTTTTGGAAGATAAGAAAGAAAGATAATCTAAAGATTTCATAACAATAAAGATATAATCCAAGGAAACAACGGCATTACTGGGAGAAGCTTTCATAGATGGTAAAGATTAAACCCATAGTGGGAAGTTCTGTGGCCAATGTTTGTCAGGGAAGTTTAATAAAGAGAGGACAGAATGTTGATTACACTTTAGAAAATTTTTAAAGAAAGACAGATGAGATGATACCTGAAAGGACTTGTGGAATCAGGGATTTTTTATTTTAAGATGTGGTGAGACTCAGGTATTGTAATGTGAACTAGAGAAGAAGTGGAAAATTCTTGAGATATTGAAGAGAAAACCACTATTAAGTAATGCTAGTATTCTAAGAGGGTGGGAAGAATGAGATTTGGAGCATAATTGCAAAAGTTGGCCAACAATGATACTGCCTAAGGAGAAAATGAGAACAGCTTCATAATTTAGAAATTTAGTTGCTAGGAATTTAATTATGTGATATTGGGATTGATGATTTATTTTTTTCAAAAAGAGGTGGTCATCATGGTTCATAAATATATGCCAATATGCTTTTCACACATAGGAAGGATCTCAGATAAATCCTGAGCCTAGACCCCAATTAATACTATCTTGGTAATGCAGAGTTAGTGATGGGTGAAGTATTTCACATAAATCTATATTTACATTAGAAAAATGGTAGAGCTAGTGTCTGTAACAAGGGATTTGAAGCCAAGCATATCTGAATTTAAGTATTTGTTTTGTTATGCAGCTGATCTATGGCCACAGCCCAATTATTTTTATTGTTAATTTTCAGCTCTTTTAGTAGCAAAAATAGGGCCAATGATGTTAGTTTCAGCATAGATTTATTGAGTGGGTAACAAAAAAGATAAAGAGTACAAGTTGTTTGGTGCAATGCCTGCACATAGAAAATGTTCTCCATTTATTGATTGTTGGTGTTATGGGCACAGGTAGAAATTATTGTAGAATAGTAGTTGGTAGAAATATTAATTCATCAGGTAAGTGAAAGGCACAGGAGAGCTTTAAATAGATAATTGCCACATGATTTGGGTATTCAACTCAGCACAGAATGTATATCAACTATGTTGAACGAGACACATAACACAATGCATAGGGTGAAGCATCAGGACAGGAAGGAATAACAGAAAATAGTTGTTATATTAGTTTTCTATTCTTGCTATAACAAATTACCATTAATTCAGTGGCTTATAAAACACAAATATAGTATCTTACTGTTATGAAAATCAGAATTCTGCAATGGTCTCAATAATTTTGAAGGCTCTAGGGGAAATGTGTTTTCTGCCATTTTTCGACTTCTGTAGGCACATGCTGTGGCTCATGGCCCTCTGACAGATTCTCCTGCCTTCCTCTTTCACTTTTGAGGCTCTTTTTATTATATTGGGTCCACTAGATAAACCAAGATAATCTCCCCAGCTTAAGGCCAACTGATTAACAACCTTAATTCCATCTGCAGCCTAGTTCTCCCTTCTATGTAACATACAGTATTCACATTTTAGGGGAATAAAGATGTAGACATCTTTTGTGGTGG
>NW_012149363.1:342051-343302 GCF_000956105.1 Propithecus coquereli
CCCTTAACCATTCCTTTCACATCTTGTTAATATTGAAAATACAGGCTTAGGAGGTTGAAAATATGAGGAAAGTTGTTCAGATGAACATAATAGCAGACTAACTAATACATTTTAAAATCTTCTACATTAAATTAATTAAATTCTTACTATTAATATTTTCCCCAGGTTATAGATGAGGAAACCAAGTCACAGAGAAATACATAATTTTCCCAAAGTTACAGTTAATAAAAGGTAGAACTGATCCTTGAACTTAGTGGTCAAATTTCAGAGTTCTTGCTTTTTGCTATTAGACTATGCAACACAATTTCTCGAGTGAATTCTGTTATAATGGACACTTTAGGAAGTTAATGATTCATGAATAAGGTCCGAGGAGTGTGGCTCCTGGGTAAAAACCTAGGTGTGAATTTTTAAGCCTGACTGTAGAAACTTGCAAAGGCTTTCCCTAGCTGGCCTCACTGGGAAACTCTTCTCAAACCTGCTGTGAGGCCCAACCAGGGCACGGCTGGCTAAAGGGAGTTGCAGTCAAGGACTCAGACCCCAGCGTCCAGCCTTTCCCTTTCCCACTCTTGTGTACATTCCTAGCCCAGATGCCTTCATTCAGAAGCCTTTTTATAAGGGAGCTTCATCAGAGGCTGAAGTCTCCTTGTCAGAGAGAAGAGGGGCTTTGAAGACACTTTTTCTTCACCCTGGCTCAGTACTTCCTCACTCCTAGCCCTTCCTATTACCTTCATAACGTTGCAGGTTCATAATATTGCAGGAGTCTTTTTTTTTTAGGGTCCCCTTGGTAGATGACTACCACATTTGTGCTGATCCACCTGCCGCTCAAGATGTTGATCCTTGGGGTTTGAAATGGAACAGGGTGGAGCCAGAGCTGTAGTATTAGCCTCTTGCTTATAGTATTGCAAGAATTGAGTAAAGCCTTGATTGTTACTTTGATTTTGGCTGTTTTCTCTCTCTCTCTCTTTTAAATTTCAGATTATTATGGGAGTTCAAATGTTTAGGTTACATATATTGCCTTTGCCTGGCCCAAGTCAGAGCTACAAGCATGCCTGTCCCCCAGATGGTGCGCACCACACACATCAAGTGTGAATATACCCATTCCCTTCTCCCGCCTCCCACCTGCCTGACACCTAATGAATGTTACTATGGTATGTGCACATAAGTGTTGATCAATTAGTACCAATTTGATGGTGAGTACATGTGGTGCTTGTTTTTCCATTCTTGTGATGCTTCACTTGGTAGAATGGGCTC
>NW_012149363.1:355079-355964 GCF_000956105.1 Propithecus coquereli
GATAAAGGCTATGTCTTAGGAAATTTTGGCCCCCAAAACACTTAAACTGTACCTTTTTCTGTAGCACATGTTATATACACTTTCTGAATATTTTGAATTGAAAAATGTTGTAATATTGTATTCATTTCACTATATGATTTAATGCAAACACTAGAGATTCTGTAGTTATAAATAACTCTAAAGCATTGCACATCTAGGTATATCCCCCCATGCGCATATATATTACACACACACACACACACACACACTATCTGTATGTGTGACTTTGTGTATTATACAGCCTGAGACCCAAACAAATACTTTAGTTACTAATGTGTTTGATTTCAAGTTACAAAAAACATAGCTAAAAGTGCCTTAATCACATGCAGGATTATTTTTCTTTTGCGGAAAGGGCAAGAATCACTCTGCTATATAAGATCTGTCAAAAATTCAAGCAACATTGGCCATTATGGAGATGAAGAGCAGGTGACTTAATAAATGGGAAAGACTTACACCATGACATTTAGGAAAATAGTCCCTAACAAAGACTGACAATAAAGTAGGACAACAGAGACTTTTCCTGTTCCCCTACTACCATGATAACAAGCATGAAGTGAAAAGCAACTGCAGTTTACCATGGAAAAAAGAAATAAGCATGAAAAGGACTCCTTCTGAGGTGCAGTTAGAAAGTGACCTTTGAAAGCTGTGAAGGTAGAAGTAAAGTAAGAAGAAAATCTCCCAGGCAATCCAGTCCCCATTCTTAAGGTTAGGTTAACACTAAGGTGACTCAAAGGCAATGGTAGAAAGTATATAATATATGGCTCTAATTCTTTTAAATTTGGCATGTTTTGTTGTATAGCTCAGAATATGGTTTTGAATATTCCAAGTAACCTTAAAAGAATGGGT
>NW_012149363.1:358179-358808 GCF_000956105.1 Propithecus coquereli
TTTTCTCTGCCTGTGGGTAGAATCCATCTGTCAGACCACAGATGAGCAAGCCAGATTGAAGAGGAACAGACTTTCTTAGGTGGGCAATGTGTATGAAATGTGGTAATTTTGCAGATTTGGATACTTAAAAATCTGTGAATCCCTATAAGCAAGTTATGAACCCAAGCCAAATCGTTAGGAATAAAAAAATCAAAATTGTTGCTCTGAAAATTTCTTTTTATATGCAGGGAACTCTGAGATAATTCTGAACAAAATTGCTGGACTCACAATGTGTTCTTTCTAAGAGTTTCAGATAATTCATGAAGCTTTGTTTTCAGCTGCTACCCACAATGATGGTATATAATGTTTGATCTCTTGTCAATATGAACATTATAGGTTGATATGAATAAAATATGAATTAATCTAAAATAATAGCAGAATAATTTTAGATTAAATAGGGTTGGTAACTTTTGCTTCAAAATTTGGCATACCTGAACATGTCTTTCATGCTATAGATATTCAAAATATAAACATGAGCTTTGTGTTCTTATGAATGCATTTTTAGCCTTTTTAGCCTTTAGTTTGATGACTATTAAGCAAAATCTCCATAGCAACAGTTCTGTTCTTCAAAGTTTTGTAAATGATCTGGA
>NW_012149363.1:358858-359794 GCF_000956105.1 Propithecus coquereli
GTATTTATTACTATTTAATTTTTTTCACAATTATCACTACAGCTGAAAGGAAGAAAGTATATTTGTCAGAGTGTTATTTAACCAATAAAATTCAGTAGTTTTTTGACTCATTAAAACATTTGTTGTTCATTCTTTAAGTGTCTTATACGTAATCACTGGGTAGGACATCAGTGTAATAAAATGGATTTTTTAGGATGAGTGTACGGTATGGGTAATTACAATCTTCCTGATGAACTATATACATAGGTCTACTCTATGAATCACGGTTATAAGCAAATACACACACACACACAAAGCATACGTGTGTGTGTGTGTGTGTGTGTGTGTGTGTGTGTGCATTTTGCAGCACTAATGACTAAGGATTAATACTAAAATTGAATCAGATTTCACTTCAAGGGTGACATAATTCTTTCCATTAATCCTAACTAGTTTTGTTTAAACTATTAGTGCTATTACCTGAATGTTTGTGATTCTCCAAAATTCATATGTTGAATCTCTAACCCCTAGTGCAATAGTATTTGTAGATGAGGCCTTTAGGGAGTAATTAGTATTAGACGAAGTCATGAGGGTGGGGCTCTTATGATGGGATTAGTGCCCTTATAAAAAGAAACACCAGAGAGCTTTTCTTCTTTCTCTCCACCATGTGAGTACAAAGCAAGAAGAAACCCCCCACCAGAAACCAACCATGCTGACACTCTGATCTTGAACTTCCAGAACTGTGAGAAAATAAATTTTTAATTTAAGCAACCCAAGTTTGTGGTATTTGGTTACAGCATTTTGAACAGACTAACATAGGCAGGAACTCAGAATATGTAGACATCTTCATTTTATGCCACTAAATATTATCTTTACCTAAACAAATTTGAAAATTGCTACTCTGGTATTGGTGTCTAAGATTTATAACTGAAAGGAAACTCAGTATAATTTAATTTAACT
>NW_012149363.1:359844-360646 GCF_000956105.1 Propithecus coquereli
TTCTACTTTAATAATATAATTTTCATTTTTCCAAGATTTTTGGGTATTTGTGTCTAGAATTTTATCTAAATCCCTAATAATGTTAGCAGGATCTTTCTTAAGTAGGGATCCACTTGTGACTTTTGTCTATTTTCACATTTGTCATTTTTTTTTTAGGAATAAACATTAAAACTTAAATAGTAAATCCTAACTCTTCCAAAAATGGTCAGCAAAGAGAAAAATAATGTTGTAATATTAAAATAGGAAACAAAAGTTATTCAAGTTTATAGGTAGGTATTTTTTAAGAGATGCAAATAGCTGAAGAAGTCTGAAGCACTTCAAACAAAAAAAATAAACAATAAT
Source organism: Propithecus coquereli (assembly GCF_000956105.1). Lineage (NCBI taxonomy): Eukaryota > Metazoa > Chordata > Mammalia > Primates > Indriidae > Propithecus > Propithecus coquereli. The sequence goes on from NW_012149363.1 coordinate 360,187, forward strand.
AAAAAATTTAACAAAAATTATTAAGAACTTACATGCTAGAAACTCTTTTAAGTGGTTTAGTAGAACATACGAGGTTCTAGTTCTCAGAGAACATAAATTCTAGTCTGTGGAAAGAGGTAATACAAAACAAATATTAAAAAAAAATATTGATAAGTAACATATAGATAATTTTAATGCAATTTTTTTAGTAGGTCTGGGAGCACCCTTTCGATTGGATGGTTTAGAAAATTTGCGCTAGAAATTTGATAAATCAGCTGACAAGAAGGAGACAGCTATTAATACAAGGGCCCTGAAAACCTGATAATATCGTACGTATTGTTATATTTTTCTCTCACAAAATTTTCCACTCTTTGATTACAAAATTAATGAATTAATGTCTCATTTCCCTAACACTTCTCTTCTAATACCTAACTTTTTGTTGCTACAGCATTAAACATATAATGTTCTTATTTTTTTATTT
>NW_012149363.1:366715-367246 GCF_000956105.1 Propithecus coquereli
TCTTTATAAATCACTCAGCCTCAGGTATTCCTTCATACCAACACAAATGGACTAAGAAAGCAGACTAATAAAGTCCCTTTCTGGTTGTAAAGTGACAAGAAATTTTATCATGAAAAAATATTGAATTTTATCAAATACATTTTTTTAGTCTTAACCTTGAACTTAATAATGTGTAATATATTAAGCAATTTCAAACCTTAAGTTATCCTTGTTTTACTATGCTGAAATCAACTTATTTGCATATGTTTTGTACACAACACTGGGTTTGATGTGATAAAATTTACTTAAAATATTTGCATTATTTGCCTAAGTGCTGCTTTCTCACACTCACTTTATTTTTTCACATTAAGATTATAACACTGAAATGAATTAAAAATATTTTCCTAATTTCCTCTTCATTGGCAGGATATATATTAGTTTGAAAGTATCTAAGTATTTGTTTTAAATAATGTGCTAACCCAAAGAGGCTCAGATAGTTTTGTGTATATGTGGGGTATGGGGAGGGAAGGTAAAATTGATCAATTTTATTTA
>NW_012149363.1:381422-384945 GCF_000956105.1 Propithecus coquereli
TTAGAATCAAAACTGTATTTAGTTTTTCACAAATACACACTTTTTAAAAAGTTTCATGTTGAGCAAATCCAAATACATTCATTCATGAAACATTGTCTTCCTTATTTCCTCTAAATTCTGATATGGTATGGTCTTTTTCCTTGAGACTTTGATGCCAGGAACTAATTTAAAATTTGTAGGACTATCAGATAAATATTAAAACACATTGTATCAATATCAAAATATTATCTTACCAATATAGTAAACAGGGTAATGCACATGATATTAGTTGAAACTGAAGGGGAGTGAAAAACATCTTTGCCTCTACTCATGGTAGGTTCTCTGGCTGGGGCCCTGTAATTAGACTGAAAAAATATAGATTAACAAGAGAAAGACAAAACAGAAGTTTATCAACCTATAGATTTAAGAGCAAGGATCCCTATAAGGGGTCTGCAGGGCCCTCCTGTCAGGTTCAGGTTTGTTTTCCCTGGTTCTTGGATCCCAGTACTGAAGAATGGTTACCATTACCAAGTTCACCTAATGAATGAGCAAACCAAACAAGGAATAAGCAAGTTAAACAGTAATATTTATTGAGCCCAGAATGTCTCGGAGAGAGGACAGGTCTTTCTCTGCGAGCGGAGAAGACCCTGTCTACTTCTCTGTTTTTCCTTTTATATGCTAGTATTTTATGTTTAGGTAAAGGTTAGTTATAATTAGGACTGAATTCCTTCCAGGTATGGACATGATTTAAAGATTATATTCCAGTAACCATTTATAGTGTTTTTCCATTCCCTGGTGGTCAGTGTTCTATGGCCTAATTACCGCATTCTTTAATACTGAAATAACCGTTCCCTCTTTTTATTTTTCTGCAACCATTTCATCCTTATTATTTTTCTATAACTGTTTCATCCTTTCTGTTTTTTCTGATTTCCATTACCTCCCACTCGTTTTTCTGTCCCTAAACACTCCAAACATGGAAATAAAAAGAATCTTATATCCCTTCAAGGGAAGTTCCAGGTACCTAGCTAGCATCTCAAAGTGAATGGCAACCGGATGAAAACAATGGCCCTTCAAAGAGATGTTTTCATTTCCAATGGAAACTGAAAGATGAAATCTTACCATATGTTGAGTTGTTTTTCAGAAATCCCGGAGATGGAAAAGAGAGATAAGGGGTATAAAGGAAAAATTAAAATCTCAGGACCATCCAAAATTCATTATGCCAAAAGGGACGACTGAGCCTGAGAATTGAGTCACATCAGCACTGCCATCCTCTCCCCGAGAGGTAAAGCAGTCCTTTTTTAACAAAAGAAGGTGCTTATAAAATGATTAAACAGGACTTTTTGTTTTTGTTTTTGTTTTTTCTAGTGGACAAGGTATAGGAGGGAGAAAGGAAGCCTAGCTAGCAAGGTAGTCTTGTTATGCAAATAAGCCTCATGGTAACAGCCCTCAGAGAAATGTTTTTATTTAGACCTTTAAGCGTATTTGACTCTCAGCAAACTTGTCCCAGATCAAACAGGTGGGGCCTGGCTGCATTTAACAGAGACTCTATGTTAAAAAGCAAACTTCTCCCCCAGCCTCCCCATCTAGACAGACTTATGGCATTATTTCTATTTGCCTACAACCATCTCAAAATATGTCAAATAAATGTATTTGGAGTTAAAATATTTCTTATTTTCTTCAGCCCTTAAAAAAAAATTTAAGATTTGCAACCCGTATACAATGAGTGCATGCCAATTATAACCTTTGGACTATAGCCTAAATAAACTCTTAAATGTCAATTACAAGTTTACCTCTGCAGATGCAGACAAAGGAAGAAATATGATCACTCGTCAACCCACCCTGAGAAGATCACAACAGTGACTATTTCCTCTACCTCTTTTTGGAATATTCATCTTATTTTATGTAGATTTGTAGAGCACGAAGTAGAACTTCACAAGAATATCATCAATCACCTCACTGCTCACCTCCTTCACCCCTCCCTTTTTCCTGTGTACACTCATTTTCCTTTAAATGTGAAGTTCTCAATCTCTTCCATGGAGAGCCCAGTTTACAACAGATACTTTGTGGGATGTGCTTTTCCTGGGCATATCCTTAAAATCTTGGCTTAATAAACTTCAGTTAAGTGTGATGCTCCTTTTTCAGTCACTTATTATTTAATAGGGACAGCTGAAGAATTGAACTCAGACAGCCATTCTTTGCTTTAAATTTCCCCATGAAGGGCCTTCACACTCATCTTAATATTCCTTTCTGTTAATCCAAGAATTTCTAAACACATCTATGACCCTTAACACCAACACCCCCCACCCCCCACCCAACTTCAGGGTATCATGCCTTTTTGGGCCAAGTCAATGTATAACCTCCATGTATTGATGTAAAATTTTTCCTGTTTGAAGTGTACTCCTGCTTCTTAAAACCCTGGCTTGTAAACCATTGATCAGGGAGTTTGGGTCTTCACTGTTAGCTATCTGTATTCCCTGCAGGGCACCATACAGCAAAAATGCCTCTCTCTTCTACGGCATCTCTCAGCTTCAGTGTCTGGTATTACTGTGCCAGGTGAGTGGACCCCAGTTTGGATTGGTAACACATTGTGCATACACATGGGAATATCCATTGACGTGTAGCTGTTATTGCCCAACTGGGTTCTTTGCCTGCTGCCAAAGAGGAAGCCAATACACTGAGATAATGAGGGTTGTAGCAGAGAAGAAATTAATATCACAAGGTGCCAATCAAGGAGCTGGGAAGAAGTTTCTAAAATCTGTCTCTCTGAGAATTTTGGGACTAAAGTTTTTAAAGTTTGAGAGGAAAAGGGCTACAGAATTGGGTCTACTGATTGGTTGGGGATGAATTCATAGGGTTGGGAAGTCCAAATTGTCTTCTTACATTGAGGCAATTCCTGGGTAGAGGGTCACAGGACCTGTTGAGTCAGTTCTCACACGTGGCCACTGGTCCCTCTGGCATCAGTTGGTTCCCCCCTAATGCAGAGTCTGGAAGAAACCTCGAAGACCAGTCTTAGGTTTTATTAATACAATAGTGATGTTATTTATTGGGGAAGTCACAAATCTTATACCAGCCAAGGAGATGTGACTCTTAAGTAGTAAGTAATTACAGGAAGGCAGGTTCTGAAACAATGGCTGATTAACTTTTAGCTATGTCTATACTTCTGTATAAATCAGATGTTTACCACAGTTTTTGCCTTATGGTTTTACGTTACTTTGATGTAAGTGGCTTCATAACACAAAGAGATGGTTATAAAGGGCTCTGATACCATCTTAGGCTAAAAAAAGGAAAAGAAGTTTGGGGCAAGGAAGACAAGTTATGGAAAGATTACCAGGAACACTGGGTTCTTTGTTAGGATTTGTTATGCAGATTTAAGTCAGTACCTTCTCCATTGATAAGAATTGTTGAGTTCTCCTCTTCCTGGAGAGGGAGATATCTCTACAAATGGAAATTTCCTTTACAAAAGAAAAACGAATGCCTTGTTTTTATAGCTTTTTCTGAGTCTGCTTATACTTAACGGTCTTTAGTTCAAAATAATCCAAATGCC
>NW_012149363.1:386560-390066 GCF_000956105.1 Propithecus coquereli
TTGAGCCTCTTTTGTAAGTGCACTAATCCCATTCATGAAAACAGAGTCCTCATGACTTAATCATTTCCAGAGGCCCCACATCTTAATAGTATCACCTTGGGTATGAGTTCCCAACATGTAAATTTGAGGGGAACACCAACTGCTGTGATTTGAATATTTGTCTCCTCCAAAACTCATGTTGAAACTTAATTCCCAATGTGGCAGTATTTAAAGGTGGGACCTTTAAGAGACAATTGGATTGTGAGGGTGGATTCAATTCATAGATTAATGGATTAATAAAATTATGGATTAATGAGTTATCATGGGAGGCAAATTGGTGGTTTTATGAGAAGAGGAAGAGAAACCTGAGTAGCATGCTCAACCCTCTCCCCATGTGATACCCTGGGCTGCCTCAGTACTCTTCAGAGAGAACCTGTCAGGAAGAAGATTCTCACCAGGTATGCCCATTCAACTTTGGGTTTCTAAGCCTCCATAACTTTAAGAAATAAACTTTATAAATTTCCCAAATTCATGTATTCTGTTGTAAGCAGCAGAAAACAAACTAATATAACAACATTCAGACAAAAGCATTACTCCCTTTTCTTTTTTCTTTTTTTGCATGGAGTAAGATGGCTTTTATTGAGTTTTTTAATATTTGTAACTAAATGTATTTGTGCAGTTGCTTTATGAAATTGTATTGTTTTAATTCTAAAGGAAAATAAATGGCATCATATTACTACAGGATACTTTTTAGTACCTAGGAAATAATATATAGGTAGTGAGAATATAAGAAATATATAAGTTCTTTGAGGATTCTCCATACCATTTTCCAATGACGTTGTGCTAGTTTGCAGTCCCACCAACAGTGTATAAGGATTCCTTTCTTCATCCATGCCAGATTCTGCTATTTTGGGACTTTTTGATAAAAGCCATTCTCATTGCAGTAAATTGACATCTCATTTTGGTTTTGATTTGCATTTCCCTGGTAATTAGAAATGTCAAGCATTTTTTCATAAGTTTATTGGTCATTAGTCTCTTTTCTTTTGAAAAGCTTCTGTTCATATATTTTGCCCACATTTTAACGGGCTTGTTTGATTTTTTTCTTGCTGATTTCTTTGAGTTCTTTGTAGATTCTGTTTATTAGCACTTTATCAGATGTATAGCATGCAAATATTTTCTCCCATTCTGTAAGTTGTCTATTTGCTCTATTGATTGTTTCCTTGGTTGTACAGAAGCTTTTTAAGTTAATCAAGTTGCATTTATTAGTTTGTGTTGTAGCTGTGATTTCCAATGGGGTCTTCTGCATAAATTTTGTGTCTATGCTGATATCTAAAAGAGTTTTTCCAACATTATTTCTGTAATTATTATAGGTTCATGTCTTAGTTTTAAGTTTGTTATCCATCTTGAGATAATTTTTGTGAGGGGTGAGAGATAAGGATCCTGTTTCAGTCTTCTACATGTGCTTGAAGTCTGGTAAAGTAATGCCTCTCAATTTGTTTCTTGTGATTAATGTTGCTTTGGCTATTTTGACTCTTTTCTGGTTCAATATGAAGCATAGAATTAATTTTTCTAGATCTGTGAAAAATGACATAAGTATTTTGATGAGGATTGCATTGAATCTGTAAATTATTTTGGGTAGTATGGAGAGTTTAACAATGTTGACTCTGCCAATCCATGAGCATGATATATTTTTCCATTTGTTTACATACTCTGCAATTTCCTTGCTCAATGCTTCCCATGTAGAGCTCTTTCACTTCCTTTGTTAAATATATGCCTAAGTATTTTGTTGTCATTGTTGCTATTGTGAAAGTTATAGAATCTTTGACTTGATTCTCAGCTTGACTGTTGTTGGTACATAGGAATGCTACTGATTTGTGAACACTGATTTTGTAACCTGAGAGTTGGCTGAATTTATTTATGATTTCTGAAAGTCTCTTGGCAGAATATTTGGGGTTTTCTAGATATAAGGTTGATATCATCAGCAAAGAGCTATTGTTTGACCTTCTCTTTCCCCATTTGGATACACTTGATTTCCATCTCTTGCCTGGTTGATATGGCTACGACTTCCAGCACTATGTAGAATAGAAGTGCTGACAATGGGCATCCTTGTCTTTTTCCATTTCTCAATGCAAATGCTTTTAACTTTTCCTCATTCAGTATGATGTTGGCTGTGGGTTTGGTCACATATGGCTTTTATAATTTTGAGTTATGTTCCATTTGTGCCTATTTTTTTAAGAGTTCTTATCATAAAAGCATGCTAAATTTTGTCAAATGCTTTATATGTACCTATTGAGATGATCATATTATCTTTGTTTTTGCTTCTGTTTATGTGATGAATCACATTTATGGATTGACATATACTGAAAAATCCTTACACTCCTGGGATAAAGCCCACTGGGTCATGGTGAATTATTTTTTGATGTGCTGCATTTCATTTGCTAGAATTTTATTGAGAATTTTTATTCTATATTCATAAGTGGTATTGCTCTATAGTTTTCTTTTTTGTTGTGTCCTTTCCTGGCTTTAGTGTCAGGGTGATACTGGCTTCATAAAATGAATTGGGGAGTATTACTTCCTTCCTGATATTATAAAAGAATCTCTGCAGTATGGGTACCAATTCTTCTTTGTAGGTCAGATAAAATTCAGCTGTGAAAATATCTGGTTTGGGACTTTTTTGTTGGAAAAATTTTTATTGCTGTTTTAATTTCATTCCTCATTATTGGTTTGTTCAGGAGTTCTCTTTCTTCCTGGCTGAGCCCAGGGTGGTTGTATGTTTCCAAAAATTTGTCCATTTTTCCAACATTTTCAAGTTTATGTGCATAGAGATTTATATAGTATTCTTAGATGATGTTTGGTATTTCTGCATTATCAATTGTAATATCTCCTTTTTTATTTCTGATTGAGCTTATTTGAGTCCTTTGTGTTATATTTCTGGTTATTCTAGTGAGAAGTCTATTAATTTTGTTTACCTTTTCAAAGAACCAACTTTCTATATCATTAATCTTCTGTATAATTCTTTTGCATTCAATGTCATTTAGTTTTACTCTGACATTAGTTATTTCTATTCTTCTGCTGGGTGTGGGTTTGGTTTGTTCTTCCTTCTCTTATTTCTTGAGACAAATCATTACATTGTTGATTTGCAGTCTTTCTATCTTTTTGAAGCAAAATATTTACAGCTATGAATTTTCCCCTTTGGACTGCCTTTGCTGAAATCCATAGATTTTTATATCTTGTGTCTCCTTTGTCACTCAGTTTGAGGAATCTTTTGATTTCCATCTTAATTTCCTCTTTGACCTAATATTCATTCAGCAGTAGGTTGTTTAATTTCCATGACTGTGTAGAGTTGATGTTTCTTTAGGAGTTGATTTCTAATTTTATTCCACTATGGTCTGAGAAGATGCATGGTATAATTTCTGTTTTTTGAATTTGTTGAGACATGTTTTGGGGCATAAGATGTGATCAATCTTATAGAATGTTCCATGTGCTGATGAGAAGAATGTATATTCATTTAGTTATGTGGAGTCCTC
>NW_012149363.1:390116-390988 GCF_000956105.1 Propithecus coquereli
TTCCTTTACAAAAGAAAAACGAATGCCTTGTTTTTATAGCTTTTTCTGAGTCTGCTTATACTTAACGGTCTTTAGTTCAAAATAATCCAAATGCCGAAGGTATATTTTGGGGTGGCGTATTCTGGTACTTTTTCCAACCATATCTTTAGAAGCTTCCTATTTAAAAGGAGTCATATTTTTAGGTAGATAGTGAGGGATTCCAGGGCTCCTGGGGATGAAAGTGGATGCTGTTGCCTTGGTCCAATGCCCCACCTGGGAAGAAGGAAAAGGGTGGGCCCCAGGCCCCCATCTTGGTCCTGCCCCACCTGAATCCTTTCCCCAGTGACTGCCATACCAGGAAGAGGAGGGAATACCCTACGAATCTGCTAATTATAACTTAACACGCTAGCTGCAGAAGAATGCAGAAGACTCTCAAGTCCATGGGCCAAGCAGCATAGGTACCATAAAGTGTAGAAATTGACCTAGAACAACCCACATGTGTAGTCTAAGACTCAGTTCATGCAACTCCCAACTGTTCAATCAAAGTGGTTTCATGGTGATGTCTGAGCCACAAGGAGGTCCCAGTCTGGGCACTACAAAACAAGTCACAGACCATAACCAGGCCCTTTTTTACCCCTTCCCTTTCTTCTTCCTTTGCTGCAAAAATGTGTCCAGTTGTCATCTATGGCATATGTAACACGCTTCATAAACCTGTATCTTGCTCTTTCTCTATAATCCTGTCTTCTCTCCTTAATTAATCTCATTTTTGTGCTTTCCTTACTTTGGTACGTCTGGTCATTCTTTGGCCATGAGCATGTCAAGAACCAACAATTCAGAATGAAACCTGACAATGTGATTTAGTGAAAGAGATTTAGGCTCTAAAGGAAATATTA
>NW_012149363.1:402223-402959 GCF_000956105.1 Propithecus coquereli
TCTTTAGAAGCTTTATATTTAAAAGGAGTCATATTTTTAGGTAGATAGTGAGGGATTCCAGGGCTCCTAGGGATGAAAGTGGATGCTGTTGCCTTGGTCCAATGCCCCACCTGGGAAGAAGGAAAAAGGTGGGCCCCAGGCCCCCATCTTGGTCCTGCCCCACCTGAATCCTTTCCCCAGTGACTGCCATACCAGGAAAAGGAGGGAATACCCTATGAATCTGCTAATTATAACTCAACACGCTAGCTGCAGAAGAATGCAGAAGACTCTCAAGCCCATGGGCCAAGCAGCATAGGTACCATAAAGTGTAGAAATTGACCTAGAACAACCCACATGTGTAGTCTAAGACTCAATTCATGCAACTCCCAACTGTTCAATCAAAGTGGTTTCATGGTGATGTCTGAGCCACAAGGAGGTCCCCGTCTGGGCACTATAAAACAAGTCACAGACCACAACCAGGCCCTTTTTTGCCCCTTCCCTTTGTTCTCCCTTTGCTGCAAAAATGTGTCCAGTTGTCATCTGTGACATATGTATCACGCTTCGTAAACCTGTATCTTGCTCTTTCTCTATAATCCTATCTTTCTCTCTTTAATTAATCTCATTTTTGTGCTTTCCTTACTTTGGTACATCTGGTCATTCTTTGGCCATGAGAATGTCAAGAACCAACAATTCAGAATGAAACCTGACAATGTGATTTAGTGAAAGAGATTTAGGCTGTAAAGGAAATATTAATTTA
>NW_012149363.1:413534-414798 GCF_000956105.1 Propithecus coquereli
ATTTGAAAATGGCTACAGCAGCTTTCTTTTGATTTTTATTTTCCTGCAAGGAATATTATTTTCCATTCTTCACCTTTTGTGTGAATGTGTCTTTGTGAGATGTTTTTCCTGGAGACAACAAATACTTGGCTTATATTTTTTATCCATTCATCAAACCTATGTCTCTTGAGTGACAAATTCAAGCCATTCAGTTTTATTGAAAGAATTGATAAGTGGGATGCATTACTGTTCATTCGGTTGGGTAGAACCTCATTGCTTTGTTTTACCTCTTAAGCCATTGTGGTTTATGGGCTCTGAGCTTTATCTTTTGGGTGGTTTTACACCTGTGGGTATCTATTGTGCTGATTGATGTATAATGCAGATCTGAGTACTTCCTGCATGGTGGATCTGATCTTGTCAAATTTCCTTAGTGTTTGCTTGTCTGAGAAAGTCTTCATTTTTTCTTATATAGGAAACTTAGTTTTTCAGGATACAAGATTCTAGGCTGGCCATAATTCTGTTTAAGAAGACTGAGAATGGGGCATCATTTCCTTCTGGCTTATAAGTTCTCAGATGAGAAGTCTACAATTAGCCTGATGGTTTTTCCTTTATAAGTTACCTGATATTTACACTTTATGACTCCCAGGAGTTCCTCCTTTATGTTAACTTTGGCTAGTCTGATGACTATGTGTCATGGGGAAAATAGTATGGAATTCCCTCAAAGAACTAAACATAGACCTACTATGTGAACCAGGAATCCCACTACTGAGTATATACCCAAAGGAAACAAGTGTCATTGTACTAAAAGACATTTGCACATGAATGTTTATTGCAGCACAATTCACAATTGCAAAGATGTGGAGTCAACCCAAGTGCCCGTCAATTGATGAATGGATTAATAAAATGTGCTATATGTATACCATGGAACACTGCTCAGCCATAAAAAAAGTGATAAATTAATGCCTTTTGTAAGAACCTGGATGGAACTGGAGACTGTTCTCCTAAGTAAAGTATTGAAAGATTTGAAAAACGAACACTGCATGTACTGACTATTAATTGGGAACTAACCAATGAGCACACATGTACATAGCGGGAAGTATAACTAAAGTGGAATCAATCAGTGGGGAGGGGAGAGGAGTAGATGGGCAAAAACCTATCTAATGGGTACTGCAGGGAGATAGCTAAGCTCCCAGCAAGAAAATCAGGTCCCTTTGGTAGGGTAGTTACAAAGGATAAGAAAATAATAGAAAATGGAAAATAATGGAAATAAAAGAATATACAGAGA
>NW_012149363.1:414848-415283 GCF_000956105.1 Propithecus coquereli
GAGTTTAAGCAGGAACTGTCCCTTGGGCTAATTGCTTTTAGCCACAGGTGGCTGTCTATTGGGCAGACACTCTTTGATCAGCTCTCATCCTGTGGTTCTTGGCAGACCTGCTTTGCTTTTCAAAGCAAGTCCAAACCTCAGGTCTGAGAATCATGGCACCATTGTGGGATATAGCTGCTACTAATCTTTCAGAGATGCCCTCCTGAGGTGAAACAGCTTTCTATATGTAAACTAACACGTTTACATATTCCTTCAGGGCAAAGCTCTGCAAAACTCCTGAGACGTTTCTGTCTCCAATATAGTTATATTAATTCATGGAGCAACAGGGTAAATGTACACTATCTAGGTGATGGGTACACTTATAACTTTGACTAAAGCTGTACAAAAGCAATCCATATAACCAAAGCATTTGTACCCCAATAATATTCTGAAAAA
>NW_012149363.1:415333-415909 GCF_000956105.1 Propithecus coquereli
TTTCAATAAAGCTATTATCATTTAGAGAATGTACAGAATGTGATTGAGAGGACTGCCCCTCATAGATTCTAATCTAGTTGATGTGGCATAGGGTCTTGTCATCTGTTAAAAATTCTGCTGAGAAATGATTTTAATGTGTAGTCGCAGTTAAGAATGATGTCATAGACTGACTGTTTGTGTCCCTCTAAAATTTACGTGTTGAACTCAACCCCTAATGAAAGGGTACTAGGAGGTAAGGCATTTGGGAGGCAATTAGGTCATTAGAGTGAAACCCTCATAAATGGAATTAGTGCCATTATATTAATAAAAGAGTCCCCGAGCCCCCCCAGAGAGCTCCCTTGTTCCCTTCTACCACGTGAGGACACAGTGAAAAGATGGCCATCTATGAACCAGGAAGTAGGCTCTTATCAGACAGTGAATATGTGGCTGCTTTGATCTTGGCCTTTCCAGTCCACAGAAATATGAGGAATAGATTTCTGTTGTTTATAAGCCACCTAGCCTATTGTTGTTTTTTTAAATTACAGCTGGGGTTGACTAAGACACAAACAATGTCTACAATAATAAAAACAACTAATA
>NW_012149363.1:415959-417051 GCF_000956105.1 Propithecus coquereli
TTGTTGTTGAATCATGTCTGATCTCTGAAGTAACTATTCCTTTAGCTTTTGTTTAACTAGTACTTTGGCAGTTATTTCCTTCAATGGCAGGGGTTGGGGAGGAGAGAGACAGACAGACAGAGATGAAAGAAAGGCAAAGAGAAAAAATCTTTCCCAATCATTGCAGATGGAGCATTCATTCAGTACTTAGCAAAGTCATTTAAAACTCTGCCTTCATCTTTACATCCTTTTTGTACTATGCATCACGTACAGCCAGAAGGGAAAATTCAGACTACTCACACGTCTTCTCTGACTATGTGTCTTACACTGGTCATGCATGTGATTTTCTAATTTCTAAATTCCTATTAAGTGCCCTAATTTCCTGAAGAAACTTTCCTCAGTTTAAACTCCCAAGTTTTTGGTACTCTATTGTTTACGCCAATTGTAATCTTTTGCCCCAGGCAGCTGTGGGCTTTGCACTTGCCTTACCAGGTTTGTTTGGCAATCCCACAAATTTTCAGACCTGAATGAGTTTACACTTCAGCTAAATAAAGGCAAGTTTATTGCCTCAATACTTCAGGCAGCCCCCAGGCAATTTAGAATGACAAAATGCAATTCTTTCCCTTTTCTGGAACCAGAGACTATTGCCTATACTAGAAGCAAGAGTTGCCATCTTCAAGACTGTCACTAAACTGAATAGGGGAGTGCCGAAATGACAAGCGAAAATGTAAAAAAGCATTCCTATAGTTTTTGAGTTGCCTTTTTTTTTTGATTCAGTATTTGCTTTGTTGCTGTAAATCTTTCACTGTTTTCCAGAATTCTGAAAAAGTTTATTCTAACTTTGATTTCTTTTATTTTTGCTTGATTTTTCAATGTTTCTATGGAGGGTCAGGTCCTTGGAACTATCTATTTCACTATTTACACTGACATCACTAACTGCTGCAGTTGAATTATAGAGCTTCCATCCAGAAGGTGTCATCTCAGTATATATTCTAGTAACTGAACATTAGGATTGTAGCTTCTGCTTCTGTCCCTAGAGACCAGGAATGTGTTCTGGCTAGGAAGGTAAATATGTCCCTAGCATCTCAGATACTTATTTTAACTTTTCTCTGA
>NW_012149363.1:421232-422093 GCF_000956105.1 Propithecus coquereli
TACATTTTGAACCAAAACTGTCAACCCTCACATTTAGTCTGAACACTGGATACTGAAACTACTTACTCACCCTTTACCTACCTACATGTGTTATTAGTTTGCTAGGGCTGCTATAAAAAATTTCACAGACTGAATGGCTTAAACAACAGAAACTGTGAGTGATGATGCAAGGTCAGAATTTTAAGTTCTTGAGGCTAGCAGTTTGAGATCAAAATGTTAGCAGAATTAGTTTCATTCTGTGGCCTCTCTTCTTAATTTGTAAATGGCCACATTCTTTTTGTCTTCATATGATCTTTCCTCTGTGCACATGCATAGCCATGTCCAAGTTATGTCCTCTTAAAAGGACATCAGTGGGATTGGATTAGAGACCACATATATGACCTTATTTTACATTAATTACCTCTTTAAATGTTTTATCTTCAAATACCCTCATATTCTGAGATACTTCAACCTATGATTTGGAGGAGGCACAATTCAACCCATAATACCACAATAACAAAATTTTGCTATTCCACTGTCTTCATTAACATTACTGTACTTTCCCAGGCATCTCTAGCTGAGGCAAATTTTTTAATTGTTCATTATGACATTTTTTGAAAGACTCATAAACTCTTCAATGCAATGGACACCAAGAGTTTGTGCCCTAAGATTCCTTAAATCCCCCGCTTCAAAATTTTCTCCTTGCTGTCCTCACTAATCCAAGACTATCATATAATAATTCTTACCCGATTCTAATCAACCTCATGAACATTGAAATTCTTGCCTTAAACTAAATCTCCAATTCTCAATAAATGCTGATCTTTCCTTTCCACTTCAAGACACTGCTGAAATTCCAGAGAACTATAACTCTCCTTTACCGTG
>NW_012149363.1:422221-422860 GCF_000956105.1 Propithecus coquereli
AGAGTGATGCTGGCTTCGGAGGATGAATTTGTGAGTATTACCTTCTCTTCGATTTTTTGGAATGGTTTAAGTAGGATTGACAACAGTTCTTTAAATGTTTGGTAGAATTCAGCAGTGAAGCCATCAGGTCCTTGGTTTTTCTATGATAGGAGACTTTTTATCATTTCCTCTATCTAGTTACTTGTTATTAGTCTATTTAGGTTTCAAATTTCTTCCTGGTTCAGTCTTGGTAGCTTTTATGTGTATAGCAATTTATCCATTTCTTCTAGGTTTTCCAGTTTGTTGACACAGAGTTGCTCATAGTAGCCTCTAATGATCCTTTGAATTTCTGCAGTATCGGTTGTAATGTTTTTTTTTTTTTTAACTCTGATTTTATTTATTGAGTCTTCTTTCTTCTTTTCTTAGTTTGACTAAAGATTTGTCAATTTTGTTTATTTTGTCAAAAAACCACCTTTTTGATTCATCGATATTTGGATTTTTTTTTTTGTTTCAATTTCATTTATTTCTGCTCTGATCTTTATTATTTCTTTTCTTCTATTAATTGTAGGTTTGATTGGCTCTTGGTTTTCTAGTTTTTTAAGATGTATTTTTTGGTTGTTTATTTGATGTTTTACTACTTTTTTGATATAGACACCTATT
>NW_012149363.1:426043-426419 GCF_000956105.1 Propithecus coquereli
GTTGTTTTGACATGCATTGACTTTCTTCAGAGAAACTATTATGAATTCTTTGTCTGAAAAGTCACATATCTCTATCTCTTTGAGATTGGTCGCTAGTGCTTTATTTGGTATCTTTGGTGAGCTTGTGTTTCTCTGGATGTTATGATGCTTATGGATGTTCATCAATGTCTTGGCATGGAAGAGTTAAGTATTTATTCTAATTATCCCAGTCTGGGCTTGTTTGAATCCATTTTTCTTGAATATACTTTCCAGATATTCAAAAGGAATGAATGTTATGATCTTAATTCTTTGGTCACTGCAGGCATATCAATACTAGTAGGCATCCACAACTGGTAATGATTCAACTCTTGCAGACTCCCGGGGGATACCACTTTGT
>NW_012149363.1:426469-427397 GCF_000956105.1 Propithecus coquereli
TACTTTCCAGATATTCAAAAGGAATGGAGTGTTGTGATCTAATTCTTTGGTCACTGCAGGCATATCAATACTAGTAGGCATCCACAACTGGTAATAATTCAACTCTTGCAGACTCCTGGGGATACCACTTTGTCAGGCTGTGGTAAGATATGGGGAGTTCACTGTGTTACTAGACACAGTCTCTCGCCCTCTTCCTTCACTTTCTTCCAATCAGAAAGAGTCTTACTCTTCATCATGTACTGCCTGGAGTTGGCAGAGGACTGATGTGAGCACTCTCTTAAGGCTACTACAGCTGGGACTAAGCCAGGTCACACAGGAAGCTAGTCCAATCTTTCCTAAGGCCTGTGGTGACTGCTGCCTGGCTACTTCTGCTATTTATTCATCGTCTAAGGTACTCTTTAGTCACCAAATGGCAAATCCTGCCAGGATCATTCCACTTGGGACAGCAGGTTCTGTTCTTGCCAGCGTGTGTCTAGACTTGCCATCCAGAAGCTAAAGCCTAGAATCAGAGGTTTTAGGAATCTGCTTGTTACTTTATTTTACTGTGTCTGAGTTGGAAGCCAAGTTGCAAGACAAAGTTTTCTGTCCTCTTTCTATTCCTTTCTCCAAATGGAAGAAGACACTTCCTGAGCTGCATTGCCTTGAGTTGGAGGGGGGATGACACAGGCACTTACTTGTCTGTCACTAATGGTGTCACATTCGGTCATGTGAACCCCAAGACTTGTGGTGTAAATATTGAAAATCAATTGTGTGTTATGTAAAGAGATTCCATTTTATCTTTGTGCCTTCTAACATTTTTATTCAAATAGAACGGGTTTAATGACTTCAGTATGTATCATCAATTTTTTTCCTATCAATCTTGGTGGACAGGGTTTACACAATCATAAATTTGCAAGCACTCTTCATTGTATTTTAATTTTTAGAGTCA
>NW_012149363.1:429230-429716 GCF_000956105.1 Propithecus coquereli
AGACATTGGTACAGATGTAGTGAAAGGGAATGGTTATATATGATGGTGAGAATGTAAACTATTATAACTGTTTCGGAAAACAGCATGGATATTTCTTAAAGAACTAAAAGTAGATCTACCATTTGATCTAGCAATCCCACTACTGGTGATCTGCCCCACCCCCTCAAAAAAAAAGTATTTTTATTAAAAAAAGATACTTGCACCCAAACGTTTGACAGAGCACAATCCACAATTGAAAAGTTATGAATCGACCTAAGTGCCCCTTAACTGTTGAGTGGATAAACACACACACACACACACACACACACACACACACACATACACACACACACAGAATACTACTTAACCAAAAGAAGAAATGAAATAGTGTGTTTTGAAACAACTTGGATGGAAACGGAGATCATTATCCTAAGTGAAGTATCACAGGAAATGATAAACAAATACCATATGTTCTCACTTATAAGTAGGAGCTAAATGAAGTACATA
>NW_012149363.1:429766-430120 GCF_000956105.1 Propithecus coquereli
CTGTTATTAATGAATAGAAATGCTACCAATTTCTGTACATTGATTTTTTAACCTGAGACTTTGCTGAATTTATTTATCAATTCTATAAGTCTTTTTTGTGGAGTCTTTAGGGTTTTCTAGATATAAGATGCTATCATTGGCAAACAAGGATAATTTGACCTCCTCTTTTCCAATTTGGATGCCCTTTATTTTTTTCTCTTGCCTAATTGCCCTGGCTAGGACTTTCAGTATTCTGTTGAATAGAAGTAGTGTCAGCGGGCATCCTTGTCTTCTTCTATTTCTTAAAGGGAATGCTTTCAACTTTTCCCCATTCAGTATAATGTGTTGGCTGTGAGTTCTGCAGAGCAAAAGAAA
>NW_012149363.1:430170-430625 GCF_000956105.1 Propithecus coquereli
AGCTAAATGAAGTACATACATGGTCATAATGTAGTATAATGGACATTGAAAACTGAGAAGGGGGAAAGATGATGGGGTTGAGGGAAAACTATCTACCTATCAGGTACAATGTATACTATTCTGGTGATGGGTACACTGAAAGCCTTGGCTTTAGCATGATACAATTTATCCATGTAACAAAAAACACTTGAGGGAAAACTATCTATCTATCAGGTACAATGTATACTATTCTGGTGATGGGTACACTGAAAGCCTTGGCTTTAGCATGATACAATTTATCTATGTAACAAAAACCACTTGATCCCCTTAATTGTGTTTTAACTGAAAAAGAAAAGATAGCTTATTAAGTTTTCAAGGAACACCCTAATAATGTAGGAGGGGTAGCTGCCTCTCTGTAGACTAAATTTCATTTTACTTACCCTTGTGCAACTCATCAAAACTTACTTCAAAATGTA
>NW_012149363.1:430675-431868 GCF_000956105.1 Propithecus coquereli
GGATTTTGAATTCCTTTTCTGTGTTGTCTTGACATGCATTGACTTTCTTCAGAGAAACTATTATGAATTCTTTGTCTGAAAAGTCACATATCTCCATCTCTTTGAGATTGGTCGCTAGTGCTTTATTTGGTATCTTTGGTGAGCTTGTGTTTGTCTGGATGTTATGATGCTTATGGATGTTCATCAATGTCTTGGCATGGAAGAGTTAAGTATGTATTCTAATTATCCCAGTCTGGGCTTGTTTGAATCCATTTTTCTTGAATATACTTTCCAGGTATTCAAAAGGAATGGAGTGTTGTGATCTAATTCTTTGGTCACTGCAGGCATATCAATACTAGTAGGCATCCACAACTGGTAATGATTCAACTCTTGCAGACTCCCGGGGGATACCACTTTGTCAGGCTGTGGTAAGATATGGGGAGTTCACTGTGTTACTAGACACAGTCTCTTGCTCTCTTCCTTCACTTTCTACCAATCAGAAAGAGTCTTACTCTTCATCATGGACTGCCTGGAGTTGGCAGAGGAGTGATGTGAGCACTCTCTTAAGGCTACTACAGCTGGCACTAAGCCAGGTCACACAAGAAGCTAGTCCAATCTTTCCTAAGGCCCGTGGTGACTGCTGCCTGGCTACTTCTGCTATTTATTCATGGTCTAAGGTACTCTTTAGTCACCAAATGGCAAATCCTGCCAGGATCATTCCACTTGGGACAGCAGGTTCTGTTCTTGCCAGCGTGTGTCTAGACTTGCCATCCAGAAGCTAAAGCCTAGAATCAGAGGTTTTAGGAATCTGCTTGTTACTTTATTTTACTGTGTCTGAGTTGGAAGCCAAGTTGCAAGACAAAGTTTTCTGTCCTCTTTCTATTCCTTTCTCCAAATGGAAGAAGACACTTCCTGAGCTGCATTGCCTTGAGTTGGAGAGGGGATGACACAGGCACTTACTTGGCTGCCACTAATGGTGTCACACTCGGTCATGTGAACCCCAAGACTTGTGGTGTAAATATTGAAAATCAATTGTGTGCTATGTAAAGAGATTCCATTTTCTCTTTGTGCCTTCTAACATTTTTATTCAAATAGAACAGGTTTAATGACTTCAGTATATATCATCAATTTTTTTCCTATCAATCTTGGTGGACAGGGTTTACACAATCATAAATTTGCAAGCACTCTTCATTGTATTTTAATTTTTAGAGTCA
>NW_012149363.1:433343-433683 GCF_000956105.1 Propithecus coquereli
AACTATACATCCAACAAAGGGCTGGTATCCGGAATCTACAAAGAACTCAAACAAATCAGCAAGAGAAAAACAAATAACCCTAAAAACATTAGGCAAAAGACATGAACAGCTTTTTTTTTTCAAAAGAAGATAGACAAATGGCCAATAAACATATGAAAAAATGCTCAATAACACTAATCATCAGGGAAATGCCAATTAAAACCACACTGAGATACCAACTTACCCCTGTCATAATGGTCATTACTAAAAATTCAAAAAACTGTAGATATTGGTACAGATGTAGTGAAAAGGGAATGGTTATATATTGATGGTGGGAATGTAAACTATTATAACTGTTTCA
>NW_012149363.1:433733-434416 GCF_000956105.1 Propithecus coquereli
AAGAAATTGTAAGACATGCATGTATCTGGTAGTGGGATTGGATAAGGTGGAAAATGAAATGACTCATAAGACTTCACATACTTATGTAGGACTTTAAAGGCAAAAGATACTATACAACAGGACAAAGAAAGCACAGACAGTCTTCCTGAAACAGCTTCCTTTTTTTAGTTATTCAGTATACCCTTTGTCTCTGGAAAAGAATCACCAATATGTATGTAAAGAATCTTAATTTAGAGAGATTGCCCACCCATGTCTCCTGTTGGTATTACTTTTATACCTGTAGTCATGTAACCAAACCAGACTTCCTTCCTAGATATATCACACGTAAGCCACTAATAAGAAAGCTTGCCCTAGGTGCTACAAGGGGGAATGTTAAACTTTAAACAGCACATTAGACATCATTAGTGAGCTGACTTGTTCTTATCCTGGCCAAGAGTCAAGAACAAGTGTCTAAGCTTACCAAGAGATCAGTAAGCAGAAGGCAGTTTCAGTCCAGCTGCAAATTAACTCTTTGTTACACAGGGATAGAGGAAAAAGACAAGTGCAATACTTTTATTTCAATTTTTATCTACCTGTTTAAATTTGACCAATAACAATGTTCAGAAATAAATTTTTAAAAGATATGCATACATTTAGTAAAGGTTGCTACCTTAGTTTTGCTCTTATACTTTAATAAATATAAA
>NW_012149363.1:435555-436116 GCF_000956105.1 Propithecus coquereli
CTAAATATTTTTCCAGTAGTTTGTTCAAGTTTGTTCCTTTAATTTTTTCTATTTCCTGATTTTAGCTTAACACATATTTATTGTATTTTGTTTACTCCTCAAAGTTCAGAATATGTCATCATCTTAAGAAATTTTTATAGCATTTTTACTTCCTCCATATAAACACCTACTACTCCTTACTAAAGGTGTACAAAGTACTTACCCTGTATTTTCCTTCCTACATAATAGATTTTGACCCCTCCCATCATTCATCAAACACGTAAAGTGATGAAATTAGAATGGGGAAGAAAAGAATAGATTCCCACCAGACAGATGTGGGAAATAAAAGGCCCTTTGGTACTGGGAGGAACAGAAGGGAAGAAAGGAAGTGGAAAAATATGGTGACTGTTCCATATAATCTCTTCCCACAAACACACACCACACTTACCATAAATTTATGTCAAAACTCTGATCTTAGGTGGATAGCGGTGTTTTCAAAAATGTCCAGGGGAGGCTGTATAAATTCTACAGTAGAGACTGCCGTTTTTTGACTCCCAGAGCACAGCCTTTGAAAATGTCCAG
>NW_012149363.1:439810-441665 GCF_000956105.1 Propithecus coquereli
TTACAGATGAGGTTGTGTTCTGGATTATTCACATTTCTCATTTAATTTAATGCTGAGACAGTTTATGAAAGTAAATACTACTTTTTAAAGATAAATGTGATACTCAGAAAGTTTGTGTTGCTGTCCAATCCAAACTTATATTGATTTTTGGGTGGTGAAACATAGCCTGTAAGCTGATGTGCTTTGAATCCATGCCTGTGTAATATTCCAGAGTTGATAGCTGTATTTTTGATGGTTCTGGTGTCCCTAAGCAATTTTTTCTTTGACTCTATGATACCGTTGGAAAAATATTATTTTGTTGTAGTAATAATAAAATTGTTGTTATAACAAAATGTTTTTATTTGAAAAACAAAACATAGGAGGTAGAGCTAAACTCATTTGTTAAGGGTTGAGAATCTGAAAAGAATTTGATTTTACATTGTCCTAATTAGACTTAAGATTTCCTCTCTAAAGTGGAGGTCTTCGGGGGAGGGCGATGAGTAGTGCAGACAAACTCAATGAGAGCTAAGGTAAACATTAAGTGGAGATATAACAAAGATAGGAGTTGAAGTTATGCTCTAGAGTAAGAAATTTAGAGAAAAGAAGACAGTAAACTGGTATTAATCATTGTAACAGATCATGGGATGAGATAAACATTTATCTTCAGTGTTTGGATTCCTTCTTTTTAGAGATGTACTTGATAGGATTTATAGAGCTTTGAAAACATTGTGCAACACCTATGTGGGGATTTGAAACTCAGATGAAGAAATATGTCTATGTAATTCAAAATATATTTTTATGTCATAAGTTTTGCACCTATATATGTTCATATGCAGTAATAACTCTAACATGGAAATGTCTAATTTAATGTTAGACTGAATGTCAATTACATTTTGACATCAAATGCTTTGTAGTTATTTTTATATGAAACTGATCAGTGTTTGTGTGAAAAAAATTATTTACAGTTTTGCCATATAAATATTATGATAATATTGATTTGGAAAAAAATCAATATGCCTTGATTTTGTTAATTCATTTATTAACACTGACAGAAAAATACTGACAGATATGGAAAGACCTTGATACCTAACTATAAAAAAATATGAGATTATGTATTAATACTTATAATGCATTTTATCAATAATGTTGAATTTCTGTAAGAATTCTTCCTCTCCCTCTCCCTCATTGCACAGTTGATCCTTGAACAATACGGATTTGACCTCTACACACCTACTTATACATGGGCTTTTGTTCAGTGAAAGTTACACTGAGTGTGCCTGCCTCCTCTGCCTCTCTTTCTACCTGCTCCACCTCTTCTGCCTCTGCCCCCCCGAGACAGTAAGACCAACCCTTTCTCTTCTTCCTCCTCCTCCTCCTGAGCCCACTCAATACGAAGATGATAAGGATGAAGACTTTTATGATGATCCACTTCCACTTAAAGACCAGTAAACATATTTTCTCTTCCTTGTTATATTCTTAATAACATTTTCTTTTCTCTAGCTTACTTTATTATAAAAATACAATACATAATGCATACAATCAAAATATATTTTAAACGACTATGTTATCAGTAAGGCTTCTAGTCTACAATACACTATCAGCAGTTAAGTTTTGAAGTGTCAAAAGTTATATGCAGTTGCATGGGACCAGTGCCCCTAAGCTTTATGTTGTTCAAAGGTCAACCATGTTACGTTGTAAAATGCATAGCCTTCTTTTACACACGAGAAGCTGAACTAAGAAAGCAAAGTAATCTGCCACACTCAAACAAGGTATAATTTATTGTGTTAGAAATTGAAGTTTATGTTCTTTCTAATGGAAACTGACTTCTTTTGAATCTCTCCCATACTGAAGGTATAAATACTCCCTTAAGGAAGCT
>NW_012149363.1:442173-446627 GCF_000956105.1 Propithecus coquereli
GTGTATAAACACAACTGATATAGGGACCACAGTGTAGTGTTGGGACAATAACAGTAAATGCCAGCTTTAAGATAAAATCAGTTAAATATACAAACTACTCATATTTTTAAAATATTCTTTGACTTTGAAAGGTGATGTAACACAAGTCTGAAAACTGCATTTTAAGGACTTTTAAAAGGTACTATTATTTTCTGTTGCTTTAATTTTATCAGTGTTTCTGCTTGCTAATCATTGTGTTGTATCCATATAATCAATGTTTGTATATTTTCTTTCATTCTTTTGATGATTCGAAGTTTCCCTTGCATCAGGTCCTTGATATGATGCCTTTATTATTTCTCAGGGATCTTATGAAATCGATTATGAAATTCTTTCCAAATCGCTTTTTCCTTTCCACTTTCATTTTGCCTGCAAACATGTTATCTGAATACATTCTTTAAGAATCTTCCAATGATCCTGGTACTTCTCTGAAGATGATATTTTTGGCTATATTTCTAAGTCATATTTCTCAGAAAATTATGTCATTTCTGGCTTCCTCTTCCTCAGGCTAATTCATTAATCACTGAGAATTATGTCTACCTCTTCTAACATTCTATACAACCAGGTCTTCTAAGGTTTCTAATGTCTTCTTAATCATAAAGACATTTCCTTTACCACTCTCCTGCTTAACCTCTCTTGTTTCATGAAGTTAGAAAAAGAAAAAAAAGAAAAAAGCATAGGCTCTTAATTCGCTCATACAGACAGATGAATCCATATTTTGGCCCTGACTATGTTAGTTTCAATAAGTCTTTCCCCCACTTTATACACAAAATTTAGATAAAGTAATTTGAAAAGCTGTTCTTTGACTAAAAATAATTGATGAAAAACACCCCAAATAACCAACACAATTCAAGGCTCAGTAAAGAGTAGATTGCATTCCCTTCACCAATCTGTTTTATTCATTAGATTATAAATTGCATGAGAGTAAATTGTGTTTTAACTTCTATATCTTTATGAATTCACAATACTTTATATACAGTGGTAATTAATAAATGCTCCTTAATATATGGAATTATTTTCCTTTAATCTTGGTAGAACTAAACTCCCTCCGCATAAAATCAGAGGTCTATTTTTCAACTTTTCTATAGCATATTTATCTTAGAATAGTCAGTCACTCCTATGATTTCAGAAATCACCTCTATGAGGATGTTTCCTAAATCTGCATTCATCATCTTGACTTTTCTTATTGAGTTTAAGTCCTACATGTTTAGTTGCTTGGTAGCTAGTCTCCTTGTATCTCAAACTAAAAATAAGTTTTTTTATAATGTTCCAATATAGTTTGGGTAAAGAATGTGATATAAAAAATGATCAACAAATATTTTTCTGCTCACTGGCATTATATCACCATTTATTTGAATGGCACTCCCATCCTCTCAGGAACTGTTTGCCCAGACATATATCATCGCTGACCAAGTTCAGGCAATTAAATTGAAAATCGCATCTCTCACAAACACATTATTATTATTTTTTCGTTCTTTTCTTGGTTAACATTCTAACCCCTGCCCTTATTTTCTTTTGCATCCAGATGTTGGGAAAGAATTGTGATTAAACCTTTTCTACTGAATATAACAAAAGACCTCCATGGCCTGACCCCTCTCACCACCACCCAAGTCCTTTATCTCATTCTTTCCTCTCATGAATCTCATTTCTCAGCCACACTGGACTAGTCAGTATTATCAATTTACCCTTGGGAAATTTCCATCTTGATTTCCATTCTTCCTTTATGGCTGGAATACATGTGCTCTCATTTTTATCTATCTCTGTTTAAAAGCCACCATCCTGCAAGGCTCAGCTCCAATGCCCTATCTGCATTAAATCTTTCTTAGATTATATACTTGAAATAAATATTGGTTTCTTTGTTCATCTGTAACATTTTAGGAGATTTTCTTTTCTGGAATGGTAGTGAGGGATTGTAGCTAATCCTTATAATTTTATGTTGCCTCAGCCTCCATTTTGAATGCAGGTTTAACTTTCTCATACCAGAAGCAGGGCTCAGTCACCCTTGACACAGTATCCAGTTCTACACTACACCCAAATGGTTCAAGCCAGTAACCAGATATAAGAACTTAGCAGCATCTTTCCCACTTTACTAACTGGGCTCTCCTTTCTTTAAACAGACCATTCAGGCATTTGTCCATGAACTTAAAGTACCCTATACCCTATTCCTTTATATATACTGCTAATTGTCGCCACCACCACTTCCTCCTGCTTCCTCCTCCTCCTCTTCCTCCTCCTTCTTCTTCTTTTTGTTCTTCTTTTTCTTCTTCTCTCCTCCTTTTTCTTCTCCTCCCCCTCCTCATTCTTCTCCTTCTTTCTCCTCTCTCTTTCTCTCTCTGCTTGACTTGTTCCTGCCTCCAATAACCTGGGTATGGAGGACTGCTTTCCTGACTCACTGCAACCTTCCTGCCCAAAATCTGTAAGTAAAAGTCTTTAAACTTGCTTCTTATTGTGGTGGTCTATTGAATTTGCACCTTCCATCTGAATAACTAGGCATTCCCCTGGGCTCCCAGCACCAGAGCGATGGCCAGGTAGGTATAAATCGGACACAGGCCAGATAAGAGCCACAAGGGGCTCTGCCAGTATAAACAAATTTCCAGGGTGAGGGACCCTCTGGTTGCAGATTGAACAACTAGGCATCCGGCTGTCCACCAGGTAAAAGAAGTGTCCCATGAAAGGCGCACTATAAATGCTCATGTTCAGCTCCCCTTTATTTCCCTTTAGGGCATACTTGGTAGCCACTTTGGTTCTAGAACCTCAGTTTAGCTGGAGAGTCTCAAAATGGGGAGCATTTATCATAATATATCTTACCCTACACATTGCTCATATTTTACATCCACTAAAATTTTGTTAATATTGGGAATCATGAATCTATTTATAGATGTTTGTATTTTTTAAATTTCTGAGGAGTGTGTCTTGTATATCCTTCAATTACATCTGTGTAGCTCTTTATAACGTATAAATTATTCCTGCATATATTATACTATTTTATTGTTATAAAAGCTTCATGAGGCAAAGAGAGATAAAAATGGGATAAAATACTATATGACAACTGAGGTGAGCTCATAACACATTTTATTCTCATTTAATCAATATCAAAATGGTGGTTTTGAGATAGTTTGAGGTTTATAAAATATCATAGCCATGTAAGTAGAGGCTCAAAGACTACTTCACAATTATGCTAACTCTAAGATTTGGGAACTTGGAATGCAAAATAAATGGATCACGTTTCATGAAGATAAATCTTTGTTTTATAATATGTGAGCATAATTGTGGCTATGTGTTGATTGTGTCCCCTTAAAAATTCATGTTGAAACTTAATCCCCATCATGATGGTATTAAGAGGTAAGGCCTTTTGGGAAGTGATGAAGTCATGAGGGCTGGCCCTAATGAACAGATTAATGTCTTTATAAAAGAGACGTCAGAGAGAATCTGTCTCTTTTTGTACTTTTGTCTCTTTCCATGGGAGGATGTGAGAGGAAGCCATCTATGCAACTAGCCCTCACCAGACACTAATGCTGTGCTAGCACCTTGACCTTGGATTTCCTGCCTCCAGAACTGTTCATTATAAATTACTGTTCATTTCTGTTCATTATAAATTACTCAGTCTGTGGTGTTCTGTTTAGAAGCACAGACAAAGACAATTGCCTAACCTGCTTTGTTGTTTGTTTACTGATTACTAGGTCATATTCTTGCTACTCTAATGCAGCCAGCAGCAATCTTACAATTCCAATAATTTGTAAATTCTTTCAGGTTTTGTATGTATATAAAGTTGCCCTCACTTTGTAAAATCTAAATATCTTGTTTCTTTTTTTTTCAATCACAATGAGTTTTAATTTTTGGCTTATTAGCTATTATTTGCTTATTTATTTGCTAAATGTTGAATTTAAGGGATATGGTGGAAATATGTTACTTGCTTCTAATTTTGAAGGAAAAGATCTTAAAAACTTACTATTAAATATGATTCTTGTTTTTATTGACTAAGAAAATTACTTTTGTCATCTATATACGATTTTTTTAAATTTAATCATGCATTGGCATTGAATGTTATCTAATATTAATTATTATTTTAAATCCATTGAAATAAACATGGCTGGTTTTCTATAATCTTCTAATTTAGTGAATTGTATCAATGGATTTTCTAATATTCATTCAAGTTTTAATTTGAGCAGAGAATTATATTTTAAATCACTTGTTGGATTTAGTATTCTAATAATATTGTTCAAGTTTTATTTATATAACTTAGTGTATTAGTTTAGAATTTCTCTTTCTTCTATAGTTTTTGTATCAAATCTAGTCATGATTCATAAATTTGAAGAGTTTGTTGTTCTTCTTTAACTTTCCAAACAGGTTTTTAAGGCTCGAATTCTTGGCTCCCCAAATATTTGATAGAATTCATCATTAAATGATGTAGGCATGAT
>NW_012149363.1:447007-448326 GCF_000956105.1 Propithecus coquereli
AATTCTTAACGTGATGACTTGACATGGATTTAGTTTCTTTCTAAAAAACATTTAAAGATAAAACTATCCTGTAAGAAATGCTGCCACAAGTTTTTACCTATTATATGTTTTTAAACAATCCAATGTAAATAAATTATGATTTCCATTATGATTGATTATTTACCTGTACTTGGCTTCAATATATCTTATTATATTTTCTGAATTACTTTTTCAGTTTTTTCATTGATTTCTAAATTACCTCATGGTCAAAGAGAGGTCTGTATAATGTTAATTTTTTAATTATCAAAGTTTTCTTTACTAATTATCATAAAGTCAATTTTTAAATGTACCATGAATTCTAGAAAATAATGTATATTTTCCAGCTATTGAGCGACTTGTTCATATGTGGCCATTAGATTGAGTTTCTCAATTGTGTCGTTCAAATTTAAATTATCTGACTATTTTTTCTGATTATTTTGTCTGATTTATCTTTCCAGAGATGTGTGCTAAAATCTTATAATATTATTCTGGATTTCATTTAATTTCTTCTTGAAATTCTGTCAATTTTTTGTTCCATCTACTTTCAAGCTATTTTACCAGGCAATTCTCTGTTAAGATGGTAATAATCAAATATTTTACCATTACTTAGAGATTTTTTCAATTAATGTTTAATTCGTCTAGTTTGTCTCATATCGATTTTGCTATGCCTGTCTTACTGGTTTAATATTTGTAAAAATATCTCTATTTTAAACAGCTTACAATTTTGGCATTTTTAAAATCCTAGAATTTTTTAAATTAAAAATTTTCCTTTGCATATACGAAACAAACTTTATATTCTATTTCTGATAAGTGCAATTGCTGTTGGCTCAGGCGATCATTTACATTATATTTCTAGTGGTAGTTTCTTTCCACATACGCCTTGTGATTCATAAATGGATTCTATGACTTGGGAACGCTTTTGGGTTTTGTTTTTTTTTTGAGATTTGTTAAAGACAAAACTTACTTTTGTTGTTCCCAGGGAAATAGAGTCGGTACATAATCAAAGTCTTTTTACAAAAAATCATCCCCTTGGGATTTTCTGAGTGCAGGTGTGGTGTAAATTCTGATCCCAACCCTCTTTGAGGACAGTCATGAAATCAGAAATTTTTAGGGAGATCTTTTTGCTCTCCTTTTTACTCAAACTCACAGCTAAGGCACAATTTTCTCACTATCTATGCTTGTAAAATGGATAATTTTATTTACAGCAAAAAAGGGCCACATGTTTGTCTCTTGTGTGCAAGTTCTAAGTCATAAAGGATTGTATGTACTCTAAAAGGAGGATTTGGTATTACTATCCATCC
>NW_012149363.1:458755-460615 GCF_000956105.1 Propithecus coquereli
ATATATATATATGTTTCTCTTTAAAAACCTACAACCTTTAAGCTATCTGGTTATTTAAACATGACTCCACATACAAAATATAATAGTAAATGGGAAAATCAAGGGAACCACAATAAATATTCTAATTTAGAAAAGGCTACAAGTTGAAGGAACATACAGTGATCACTGATACAGGGCCTATACTACATTCTGCTCAACAGGAATACTAAAGAAAATTCATTATTGACACATTTCTAAGGCTGCTGGTCTGCAGTCGACCCATTCATTGTTGATGTGACTATAAAGGCTTGTGAAAGGAATCATCACGCATTCCCATACAGCCTTATGCCAGAGCTCTAATTTTCTTAAAACCTTAGACTGCCGAGCAAAGATTTAATTGGGGAGCAGGAGTTCTTTTATTAATATCCAGTAGTGGAAATCCATTAAACCATAAAATTTGAATGTTGAGCCCACTCTTGAACTTTCTGTCTTTTAGCCATAGATTTGTAGGCCTCAATTTATGGCTTCATTTCTTGGTATTTGACTCCAATCACTGATAAATAATAGGCAAAACTAGCCAACACTGTACCCTGTCTGCCATCTTATAAATTGTGCCTATGGGTGAGGATACTATTATCTTTGCCAAATGCAGTGCCCATTGAAGTATTTTAGGAAGTAATAAAAAATAAGGCTTCTTGCTATATTTTGTTTTGGTTTAATTTCCTGTTAGGTGCCAAGCTAAATCCTGATATTTCTGACCTTCATTTTTTGGCTTGCCACAACTTTAGCTTGGGGCAGAGAAGTCACTTTTGGCAGTTTTAAATTATGGACCCGTAGGCCTGTTGAATTTCTAGCAAGAAGCAGAAAGGCTCTCTTTTCTCACAACTGTATATATGTATCTGTTTCACTTCTTTCAGACAGATAAGCTTAAACTGAAGCTTTTCTCTTTAGCAACATCTGCAATTATCTGTTAGTACCTTATCGAGGAGTGAACATAAGTCACTGATACACACACCAATAGCTTGATATTTTTTGTAGTCTTATTTTCTCCAAAAATAAATATTTTTCTACAATATCCCATACTGTTCCAGGGCTTTGATTGTGAATTCTAAGTTACAAAAGTCAATATTTTGAACGACTGATTTGCTATCATATAATAATTTGTCTTGGCTGGGCATGGTGGCTCACACCTGTATTCCTAGCACTCTGGGAGGCCGAGGCAGGAAGATTGCTTAAGGCTGGAGTTCGTGATCAGCCTGAGCAAGAGTGAGACCCCATCTCCACTAAAAAAATAGAAAGAAATTAGCCAGGCAACTAAAAATATATATAGAAAAAATTAGCCGGACATGGGGGCACATGCCCCTCTGTTGCCCAGCTACTTGGGAGGCTGAGGCAGAAGGATTGCTTGAGCCCAGGAGTTTGAGGTTGCTTGTGAGCTAGACTGACACCACAGCACTCTAGCCTGGACAACAGAGGGAGACTCTGTCTCAAATAAATAAATAAATAAATAAACTAATTTGTTTCACCAGCCTAGGGCTGTTGGATAAAATACAGGGTGACCAGTCATATTAAAATTTCAGATAACTAACAATTTGTTTAGAATACATATGTTTCATGTAATATTTGGAACATACATATACAACAAAATTATTGTTTATTAAAAACTTGGCTGAGTGTTGTGTTTTTATTTGCTGAAACTAGCAAACCTACGCAAGCACAAAATGGAGAAATCCATACTTATCATGACATTTTGATTTGAACAGTTCCATATTCAATGTTTTAGAGAAACCAAAACTGAATATGGAACTAAAGAGCTCCAATGATTGCAAGGACTTAAATTGAGTATTTGATGAAATTGGTGATCTTAATCAACCCATCATT
>NW_012149363.1:460665-460877 GCF_000956105.1 Propithecus coquereli
ATTGCTCTATTTGGGATAGTAATAGTAACTCCTTCCTACAGATAGATGTTGAAAGGATTAAATGATTCATTGTATATAAAGAATTTATAACACTAAATTAAGCAAAACAAAAAAGAAAGGTAAATAGTAGAGGAAATATTAGGGTAGTTTACACATTAAAGGGTAAGTTTCAGGAAATAAAATGTCTTCATCAAAGAATTTTAAACGTTTTT
>NW_012149363.1:472104-472999 GCF_000956105.1 Propithecus coquereli
AGAACATTAAAAGTATTTGCATTCTATATTAACAATTTCTGAAAAGAACAAGTAAAGTTATAAAAATAGATGACTATTTGAAAATCTGGTCAGTTACAAAATAGACATGTATAATTTAATGGTATTGTTACGTATTTCAGTAACAATGTACTTGTAATTATATTGGTAACATATTAATTTCATGATGGCTAGATAGTAAAAGGAAACTAAATTAAAATTTATTATATCAATACAAACTTAAAAATCTGCACTTGAAAAACCATAAAATGTATGAAAAGGCAATAAAGAATAGATAACAAATATTAATATATCATGTATTTAGATTAGAAGATAATATTTGGAACATTCGAGTTTATTTTAAAGTAATTATTAGATATGATAGATTCCAATTCCAATTGTTAGATGTTTATATAGCTTTAAGAAATCATTTTAGAGTTAATTTAGGTGAATGATTGACCACAGTTTGCTATAAATTTTGAGAGAAAAATATTGTCAATTAAGAGTTGCAAACCCAAAAACCCATTTTTTCTCTGATATTAACATCTATTACTAATTCATAATAACAAAACAATATAATATTTAAAACATAGGATTATACTTTGTTGGAAGATAATATAAATCTCTAGACATGATCAAAAATATACAATAAATTGATATATGACAAGTACGTCATTTGGAATTACCTCATAGGAATCAATTACCTAATATTTCATCTGTAAAAATTAGTAATATTAAAATGTAAGCTGAGGCATAAAAAATTTGAAAGAGTTTGAACAAACAGTCATTCAAATGAAAGGTAGGTTGGGGACTCTGCTGAGAAATCACAGGGTGGGGGCACTTATGAACATGGAAATAAAGCAGAGAAAATAATTGATTTGTTACAATTATATAGTTG
>NW_012149363.1:473049-474439 GCF_000956105.1 Propithecus coquereli
ACATTTTGATTTGAACAGTTCCATATTCAATGTTTTAGAGAAACCAAAACTGAATATGGAACTAAAGAGCTCCAATGATTGCAAGGACTTAAATTGAGTATTTGATGAAATTGGTGATCTTAATCAACCCATCATTTTTCTCTGCTTTATTTTGATTGTTGAGATCATCCTTTCAAATTTTTCCTCATGATCGAGTTGTAACACAATAAAAATATATTAGCAGTCACTAAAAGTTTCCTCATTTTGGGGTCTAATATTTGATTTTTGTGCTTATGTTAATCAATTTTGCCATCACATTAATGATTAAATATAATGTTCCTGATATACTGATCATCGTCTATCATGTCACTGTATTTTTTTCAGACCAATTATTTCTTCCTGAAATTATTTTGTTCTTTTATTTGTCTATCTGTCAACAGTCTGTCTTTCTGATTAAAATGCAATTGACGTAACAGTAAGGACTCTATCCTTACAGTGTGAAATCTACCAATCTGTGTGAAACATAAACAATACAAATATTTTCCTCTCATAGATTATCTATTGTGATTATGTTCTTTACGTGAGTTGATGTCTGTCCTGATATATTTGAGGTTGCAAACTGCTCTGTTTGTCTCTTCAAAAACACATGCTCTTTTCACACATTACATCATAGTCAAATAGATCTGATGGCCCAGAATTTACTGATATTCTTAGATATTCTAAGAACATACAATCTCCAAAATATTCCTACACATTCAAGTAATTATAGTAGATTTACTATCATATTCATAGTTATAGAAATGATTTATAAAGATTTATAACAATTTGCAAATATCTAAAAAACATTCTTAGGATGGATGCCCCAACTTCATTATATGTTGCTTCCAATTACTAGCACTTCTTTCTGGTGAATTTTAGGTAAATATGATAGTTTAGGAAGGAACATTCCACAACCTATAATAGAATATTTGCATATGATGTTTCGATCCAGGCTAATGCTTATAGCCATAATTCTTGCAGTTTCACCCTAATCATTTTCATCTGTTTGCAAGCTAAACATTTGTAAAAAATAATGCTCTTATTCTCTTAACCAAACTCTGGCCATGTGTTAATTTGACCTTGACAGTCACAAAGACTAGGTTCTTCATCATTTTCAGGTGACTTCTAATATTCTTGTTTAGAGAATCATCAAATCCTTCTTGCCCTTTGTTTGTACATTTTCTTATGGATAACACTGTCTTTTAATTATTCTAACACAATTTAGCTAAATTATTTTCGGTAACTATATATGGTGCCATAGGTTCTTTACAAGGCTTCCTGACTAATAGACTATTTAATGTATATTAAATAAGAAGTAAAAGTGAGCTAAGGCAAGTGTCCTTTTGATCCCATTACTCAGCTTCTTATAGCA
>NW_012149363.1:487419-488217 GCF_000956105.1 Propithecus coquereli
CCTATTCTGGTCTAATTATTGATATTTCTTAGCCAGTTGTTTGAAAGTAGTGCACTTTGTACAGTCTGCATTTTAAAATCTCCAAACAGATTTCTTGTCATGGGAAAAAATAATCTTTGAAATTTCCCTCAGTTTCTTTCTCTTTGTACAAACTATCATTATTAACCATATGCTTTCCGACAACTTTCCGTAATTGATCTACCATGTTTTAAACACATTTATCTTTCTTTGCTGTCATATCTATTAAACTGCTAATACTCAACATTCATTACATGTTTTATTTTTGGGCTCTATCCTAAAATTCTGCCCTCTGGTGTATTTAAACATATATTGATTAAAAGCTCATCATTTAAACTAGAAACACATTATCACGTTATGTGGATTAAATAAATTATAAGTGTTTAATTACATGTTAAATACATGTGAAAAAGCCACATCTTTCTGTACTTCCTCTTCCCATTTAGAGACAAATTTGACAAGGCTGGAATAAAATAAGCTAAATTTTAAAAAGTAAGGAATAAGAATATAATAAAAGTTCTTTTAAATGACCTCCATTTTTACCAATTTACCAGATTCAACAATGCTTTCCAGTCCCTCTGTTAAACATATTTACGGAAGTCTATGTTTGCTGAGTATTTTTGTCTGGCAGATTTCTCTGTTCCTGCACTTCTGTTCTCTATGTTTCAATAGTATGTGTAGCAAGTATCAGATGTGTTTATCCCTAAATCTGTTTATACCAGTTGTTTTTGTTTTTTCACTTACAAAATTTATTTAAATATCACTTAAAGTATGAAAATG
>NW_012149363.1:488846-489970 GCF_000956105.1 Propithecus coquereli
GTACCTAAAATTTGTACTGCCTATAATTTGGGTTGAATATCAAGAGAGAATATAGTAAACCATTTCAATGGCACATTGCAAGAAAAATATGCATTACATACTGTGTAATATATACACATATACTATCCCCACTTCACATAGTTTAACATGCTGATATAGAAATCATACAAATAATAAGGCATTAAGAATACTCAATGTATTATAATGCTAAAGTGTTAATGACTGACAATACTTTCTTTTTATTGTTCTACTATGTGTGAAATATGCAAACTGTATTTAGATAGCTTTAGCATGAGTCCAGAGTGATGATATGTGAATGAAAGAAATATAGTCATGGTATATTTTATTTATATTTCACTTGTGTAGTCATTATGTAACAATTTCATTAAAAAGAAAAAAAACTAATCAAATTCATACAGTTCTATGTATAATATTTTGACTATTTTATTAGTTCTCTGACTTGATTATTTTACACTGATTATATCTTGTCAGCAGTATAATATCAAATTTTCAAGAATGACTCTGCTTTTGCAAAGATTTACTGGTCAAATACTGTACCATGTGGATGCAAGTGTTTAGTGCTGTAGATGATGTAGCACCACTTTTATCTCTTCAAGGCACTTACAATAACACAAAGATGAACAAGGTAATAAAAGTAAGAAAACATCTAAGAGAATTTCAGATTAGCTTGATAAGGACAGATGACAGCCTCTCTTTTCATGTTAAACTGGATTTTCTCTTGACTCTTGACCCATCGTTGTTAGAGGCATCAACTTACACAGTGGTTGGTCTGAAAACAGCCCTTAGCTGGATACTCTTCATCTTTCATGTGTATAGATACGCTTCTAAGAATTCCTTGAGTTTGTAATACAAGGAGGATTTAAGGTACAGTTAAAAATCCTCAAGTGTCCCTGAGGCTAGAAAAAAGCTTAGAGAACTATCTATTAACCCTTTATTTCTAGGGAGATTATAGAGAGACAAGAATTTTGTCAACTGGATGGACGACTCATTTCAAAGGAGTACAAAATAAAATTACCACTAATTTGCAAGAAATCTTAATTTCTGAAGCGCTTATTATTATTATTTTTTTTTTAGTTTTAAGGGAGACACTAAAGCATTATTGA
>NW_012149363.1:492030-496386 GCF_000956105.1 Propithecus coquereli
GTTCACATCACCGTCCAGTTGGTAGTGAGTAACAAGCTATACTCAATTGGTTGTTTCAGAGAGGTGGTCACCTTTCATCACATAAATTTGCATCTAGTATCCCCATGCTATAGGGGGGTAGAAAAAGGAACATTGGATACATTTACCATTTTGATTAAAATATAAAGTAAATTAATAAAAGAATAATAGTGAGTTTTTAGTTGAGAAATAAAAATTGAATACACAAGATAAATGAGGAAAAATCAACAATGTAGTTTTACTGAAGAGACAAAAAGATGTCGATTCCAAAGTAAAGATTAAAAGATTTATCTTAGAAAAGATAAGAGTGTAATTATGAATATGTCTGTACATTTCAGTATTAAAATACGTATTTGTAGTCTAATCTGATAACTTCTATTTTCTTTGACAAATAGATGGCAAAAACAACTGTTAGAGTGACAGAGGAGTATGTGTCAAATGTGAAGAGAGGGAAGAAAAGAAGATTAAACATTTTGTGATGAGTGAGATAGATGGGCATTACTGAGGGCTCGTAAGTGATGATAATGTGTTTTAGGAGGCTAATATGACCTCATGTGTGAAATTATCTAGTATTGCTCAGCTGCTGGGGTAAAGGCATGCTGTATTATGATTATTCAGGTCGTCCAAGGTTGCTGTTTTACTTGATAAGCTCAATAAGAATAACAGAAGAACAAGAGCATTTAGAATATTTTCAAGAATGTCTTTGAAATCACGGACCATGGAGCCCAAGCTGGATAGTGATAAAGTGATAAATATAGGTAGATAGGGAGAAATTTATAGAGGTTTCAGGTTGTGACCAAGAGTTTTTGACCAAGCAGCTGGGTAATTAATACATGAGGCTGTGGAATCATTGAACATGTGATATTTAAAGACATATTTGAAGATTGTGTCATAGGTAATCACAAGATCAAATTTGAAATTGTGAGAGTGGATTGCCAAGTGAGAGTCTAAAGCTCACTGGACATACAAAATCATAAAACCAAGAATTTAGTTGTTTTCTGAGTTCTCGATGTGGACATCTATATCGACTCAGGAGGAAGACAATGGAATCTAGGAATAGAGAAAATTATTGTGTACAAGGTGCCAAAATGTTCAAGGAAAAGTGTAAATAATAAAGAAAGAGAAATAGAGAAATACTTGAAGAGAAAAAATGATCTAGAACAGGCAAGAAGAGCATCAACCTCCTCCTCTGTATCCTGACATGGGGGGGGGGACAAGGGCAACATACGAAACCTAAACATTTGTACTCCCATAATATGCAGAAATAAAAAAAAAGATGGCAAAACTGTGTCAATAGTTTAGGCACATATTTTGATTAATTGTACTGCTTTTTGTTTGAGATATAATAAACTAAACTTTTGATTCAAAAAAAAAAGAAAATAAACAATTTTTTAAAAAGAGTTTTGAAATAAGGTGTAATATACATTTCCAAGAAAAGAAATCAGAGTTCAGTTCATACATGTATTAGTGAAGGCTAATAAAGCTGAAAATACAGAGAATTCTGCAATTATGGAGCCCTATATAGGAGGACTTAAAGACAAAAGAGGGATACAGGCTGAGCTAGTGACAATAAAGTAGAGCTCATTATGAGGAAAATAATGTGTTACAAAACTCTTGAGATAATACAGTTTTTTTTAATATATCGATATATGGATAAAAGATGATAGTCATGGAACCAATAGATTTTGTCTCAAAAATGTTTTTGATTTGCATGGACATTGCACCTCTGGATAAGATGTGTGGTTCCATCTTCTGGGTGATAACTAATACACAAAGAAGATGCAGATCTGCAGTCTGCTTGGTCTGGACAATTGCAAACATACAGTGTATAAAATAATGTTAAAATGGACTGAATTTTATTTTGACTTCAGTTAGACCCCAGAGGCTAAGAACAACGTAAAATTGTGATAAATATCCCAATATGTTAAAGCCTTATCTTAGTCCATTTGTGCTACTATAAGAAAATAACCCAGACTAAGCAATTGTAAAAACCATAAATTTATTTCTCACAGTTCTGGAAGTTGGGAAGTCCAAGGTGGAGGTACGAGAATCTGGTGAGGGCCTTCTTAATATGTCCTCACATAGAAGAAGGGCAAAATGGGACAAAAATGTTATGTGCAGTTTCATTTATCAGTGCCTCAGTTATATTCACAAGGGATGAACCCTCATGATCTAATTACTTCTTGAAAGTCCTACCTTTTAATACTATCACATTGGCCATTAAGTTTCAACATACAAATTTTAGAGGAGAAACATTTAAACCATAGTATTTTGCTGTGGCCCCCAAAATTCATGTTCTCCTCACAGGCAGAACACATTCATTCTATCTCAATTAGTCCCTAAAGTCTTACCTCATTCCAACAACAACTCAAAAGTCTAAAGTCTGTAGTCTCATCTAAATCAGATATGTATGAGACTCAAGGTATGATTCATCCTGAAGAAAATTGCTCTCCAGTAATAAGCCTGAAATCAAACAAATTACATGCTTCCAAACTACAGTGGTGGGACAGACATAGGATAGACATTCCCATTCCAAAAGAGAGAAATAGGCAAGAAGAAAGAAGTATCAGGTCCCAAGAAGTCCAAAACATAAGAAGGCAAACCACATTAAAACTTAAGGCTTGAGAATAATCTTTGAATCTATGTCCCACCTTCCAGATGGCTTTGCTGTGTGCATCCCACACCGTAGCTCCCATAGATTGGAATCAGGTGCCTGCAGCTCTTGCAGGCTGGCACTGCAGAGTGGTTGCTCTATAGCTATGGGTCACAGGCGTGGTGCTGCCCCATGGCTCTAGTAGGCATTGTTCAGTGGGAACCCTTTCTGGTGGCCTTGCTCCTGCAGCAGTTCTCTGCCAGGTCCCCAAGGTTCAGTGTGGCATCCATTGATATCTAGGTGAGGAAGCCATGTCTCCATAGTTCATACACTCTCTATGCCTGCAAAGTTAACACAACATGGATGCCACCAATGGTTACCACTGGTGCCCACTGGAGCAGTGGCCTGAGCCACATCTAGACCCTGTTGGCCACAGCTGGGGTGATCAAGGAATGCTATATTAGAATGTTGAGACCAGAAAGCTCCAAGGTCCCATGTTTGTTTGGCATCCTTCCGGTGCCCTGAGCCCCTCCATTGAAACTGTTCTGCCCTCAAGACCCTGGCACTTGGGACCTGTGATGGGCATAGAAGCCTTGAAAATGTCCAAAATGCCTTTGAGGTCATTCTCTCACTGTTCTGTTTGATACCATCTGACTTCCTTATGTCCATACTAGGTGCTGTTCTGAAGCAAGCTTCAATTACACTTAGGCAAGGATAAAGATACTAAATGTACCTACAAAAGAGGCCTTCAGGGGTTGTATCTCAAAACAACTCCTTCCAGGATAATTGACTGCAGGAGTGAAATGGCTTCAGCAGAGAGAAAGCTGTGAGTGGACAGCCAGAATACCAGGGGCATATGGGGATTCATAAGGAGTCAGGGAGTGCCCGGGCAGAGACAGCTTTAGAGGTGCTGAGGGCAAATGATATCTGTGGGAGAATAGCAAATACACACACACACATTTATGTAAAACAGTAATTTAATTGAGGTAATTGAGATTTTACCTTACATGGCTTCACTGGGCTCCCTGTTTAAGCTGGGCAAGGAGGACGCAAAAATAGTTGCACCTCATTTCTCTTTTCTGATAGCCTGAAAATTTTAAATTTAAAATTTTGATGTTTAATGATCCTCCGAAATGTCTGATAGACAGTCAACCACTTTGCAATATTGGATAAATTTGGAGGGTTCCCTAAAAAAAAAAATGATGCTCAAAACTTACATTGCTTTGGATGTGCCCTGGTTTTACGTAGACCCCACATTTGATTCATCCTCCTTCCTAATGTGCAGTCTTTAAGGTGTTTTCATTTTTTTCCTGATCGTACATTGTATTTTCTATTATGTTCAATTATTTAGTTTAGATTTCTAGACATGGAATGGTGGAATGGCTTAAGTAACTCCCATTTTGGAATTGATTTCCATAAATGTTTTATTTCTAGCAACCTACCAGTACAAATTTCAGCTATCAGTGTGCATTACCATATTTAAGAAATACATCAGTTTGTAAGCTATGAAGATATCCTTATTTTCTTTATTCCTTTCTCTCTTCTTTTCCTCCCTTACTCTTCCTTCTTTCCCTCCCTTACTCTTCCTTCCTCCTTTCTTTCCTTCCTTCCTCCTTTCCTTCCTTCCTTCCTTCTTTCTCTCTCTCTTATTTTTTTTTATGATTAGCAGGCATCAATGGATCATCACATTTTCAGACATTTGTTTATCTTACCCTGCATTTTGACTATTTATTTATGTTCTCTGC
>NW_012149363.1:507621-509226 GCF_000956105.1 Propithecus coquereli
TATTATTTAAAGTGACAGTTGTTGTAAGAGATAAAGCCCAAAATTTCAGTAGCTCATGTCACAGTCCAAACAACAATGTGGGAAAACTAGTGGATGCAAGAGGAAGCTCTTCTATGAAAGCGTGAAGAAAATACATAGGTTTCTTCCGATTCATATCTTCGTCCATATCTGTCACTTAGGAGTTATTTGCATTAAAGGTGGACCAGAAAAAGGCACACTCTACATTCTAGACATAATTTATGCTTACATTCTATTGTCAAGTGCAAATCACATAGCCCCACACCTTGCTGCAAGAAAACTGGAAAATGAAGTTTTCAGACTGGAAAATGAAGTGAATTTGCCCCATCTCTTCAACCAATATAATTTTGGTGGTTGGTTGTCTTTCTTTGTTAGTGTCTATTCAATTGACCATCAACTATCTCAGCCTGCACCTTTCTTTCAGACACAGTACATATGCACACACTCTCCAAGGAAAACAATTCTAGTTTCTGTCCAGTTACTCCAAACTGTATAATGTCCTGGTGATCCTCCTCTTTCTCCCTCAGACCCAGATGTGGCTAGCTGTGGTTTAGCAAACTATCCTCTGAAACGAAAAATTATCTTTACCCCTTGTAATGACATATTCAATGTACAATTTTGGAATAGGAGCAAAATAACCACATGAAAACTTTCATTGAAAATGGAATTCTGGAAGAACCCACAGTTTTATTCCATAGCAGATATGAAATCGTAATGGGCATAATTGTGAGGGCCCTTTTGCTGGAGGGAAGAATTTTTCTTTGAGTAAATCCTGATTATACTCCCAGGATGATACATTTCCACTATTTTCTGTGACTCGTGGCTTTCTGCTCAGAGTATTTACTGTCTGTAACCTCCAGGCTACTTCTGAAGTGTCTCAGTGCCAAGTCTTAGTATGTCATTTACTGCCCCAAATATTCCTCTATTTTATCTGTTACTGTTCAGAGTATAGAAGCAGTCAACTTTTCCAATGCTTATGTCTCCATATTTCTGGACTATTACTTCCTTGTAATTTTTTTTGTTGGAAATTTACACATTTTTTTCCCTTAAGCCCATCTCTTTCCTCTAAGGCCTCATTATATGTGCATAGCAACATCGAGAATCACTAATACAAATGTATTTTCTAACCTTCTCTTCTGAAGGTACAGACACAATTTTCATGTTGCCTGCCTTCCCAATTCTTACAGAAGATGATGTAGCCATCTTATTTGATGGTGTATATTTTCAGTTTTACAAATGTAAATATTATGTTCCATTTTCATGACATCTGACTACTTCTAATTCCATATATTTTAATTTTTCTTACAGTGCAATAGCATGTGAAGGGAACAGTTTCTATATCAGTGAAACTAATGCTAGTTGCTATAGCACTGTAAAAGATAAATCACAATATCAGTGGTTGATAAAAACAAAATAGATTTTTTGTTCACATCACCGTCCAGTTGGTAGTGAGTAACAAGCTATACTCAATTGGTTGTTTCAGAGAGGTGGTCACCTTTCATCACATAAATTTGCATCTGTCTTCCCCATGCTATAGGGGGGTAGAAAAAGGAACATTGGATACATTTACCATTTTGATTAAAATAT
>NW_012149363.1:513621-516163 GCF_000956105.1 Propithecus coquereli
ATTTATTGCTCTTATTTTATAGTTTATTTTGTCTTTTAACTTTTTCAAGTATTATTATGCAAAGTTTTAAATTTTCATATAGTCAAATATATGATTTCCTTTAATATTGGAAATACATTGCATATTCACTGAGCAGTGGAATATCTTATCTTACCTAAAAAGTTAGAATGAGGCAAACATTTAATAAAAAGTGAAATACTTACTTAGAAAAATGTAAGCAGCAGTGAGCTCACATAATAAATTAGAATTAAAATCTCCTAGTTCTAAATGGAGAAAGAACACAAATTTAAAATAAGAAAACAATTTTGATTAATGCAGTTAGAAAGGAGCTGAAAGTGCCCTGGACATGAAGTGAGATACTTAGGCAGTTCTACCTTGTAATTCAAGCAAGAAGAACCCAGTTCTTGGACCAGGGCTTTAGAGATCTTAGCCATGACCTATCTACCCAAACAGCCATTGTACTGAGGTGATACGTCCACACAAAGCATGCACCCATTTCAAAACATGAACTGGGACCTTGGAATTTTACACCAAATGTACCAAGCCATCTCCTGGGCCCTCTGTCTTCTCTTTCTGAGAGCCCCACTGGTATGTACATTCCCAGACCTAAGGAATGATGAAAGACAGTGGGGATGGAGGATGCAGGACTTTCAGAGTCTATAGATAGACCCTGGCTACATATATTTTATTGTTCAAATGCATACTCAGAGGGCCAGCCAAGGAGCAGATGAAGCCCAGTATGAGAATTAAAGAATTGGCATATTGCATACTGGTCCAGGATAGTTTTCTGGGTGTTCTTGAACTAAACAAGTTGCCCCTCCTTTTGTGCTTGTAGTTTTCAGAACGTACTGGGAATGTAACGTCCTGAGATGAGGAGAACCTAACCAGAACAGTCTAGTCTTTGCTCCCATCCCTCCTAAAATAGGATGTCCTACAACATTTTCCCTAGTGATTTGAGTTTGCCACTGGGTTGTAAAACTCAGAGTGGGCTGCTTTTGGGGGCATTCTCAGCTGTGGTAGCATGCACAAATAAGGCTCCATCTACTCTGCATGGCTGTTCTAAACTTTGGGGACCCAGCTCATCATGAATCAGTTTTCTGTTATCTCTTGCTGCCTATCTGTAAATAATAAACCTGCTTCATGTAACTTGTGTGAGTGTCCTGTCTCACCAGACTTGTGCAAGTAGTAAAAATTATAGCCCAAGATGGAGTAGGCTGAGTGGTAACCAGTGCACAATGAATCTATTTCACAATTGGGAATCTTCCTTGATACTGTTTTTTCAGGACCTAAAAATAATAGCAGTGTACCTGCACTTAACTTCTTGATTTTCTATGCCATTATCTGGAATTCGAATAGAAAATCTCTTACACCTCTGGATCTTAGTTCCCTCTCTCAAAGAATGAAGAGATTTAATTTGTGCTAATATTCTTTTGTTGGCTGTAGTTCTGCTATGTGAGTTAAGATTCTTAAAAAAGAGAGAAAATAAAAATGAACAGAATGTACACATAATAATTGACTTTCACCTTAAAGGGATTTATCTACTTTAATAAAGCGTTGAGGAGATTTTTATACTAATTAATTTTCCCCCATTGTGCAGAAAATTGATTTTTATAAATCCACCAAATAAAACATTGTTTGTATCAGCAAGGATAGCACAGAAATTTCAGCTCTGTGGTTTTGTTATGTATTCTCTGAATGTGACATTTCTTGCAGTAGGAAATCATCTCTGGTATATCCAGGTCTCTTGTATTATTCCATCTGTTCTTTCCAAAGAAAAACAGCATAAATCCATACCACGCCCTATTATCTGCTTTCTGCCATAAAAGGAGAAAACACTTTTATGCCCAGGATGGTTCCCATATTCTGCTTATCAAACACTCATTTTTGTTTGCAACTAATGTGAAGATGATTTTATTTTTTTCCACATAATTGGGTTGACGTTGAAACATTATGTTACTTTTGTGTGCTTTTGCTGTTGACTAGAAGATGCTTCTTTGTTCTTTTACACTGGGCTCTTAGAAGCATTCCTGCAACAGAAAAAAGAGTAACCAAAAAATACATGTTTTTGCATTCCTACCATTAGTGTTAATTATGTATGTGACTCTGAGCAAATTACTTCATTCAACTCTTTAGGTCTCAGTTTTATCTGCACTAAAGGAGGAAAAAAGATCCCATCTTGGATAATGTGAAAGTTAAATGGTAGATATCCTTTGCACAGGATATCTTCCGAAGGTGTGTTATTTGAATCTGCATTTGCATCTTAATATCAATTTTCTAGGAATTACAGTCAATTATCATTATTCGCAGATTCCACATTTGCAAGCTTGCCTCTTGGTACAATTTATTTCTAAGCCCCAAATCAATATTCGCAGTGCTTTTATGGTCATCCCTAAATATGCACAGAGTGGTTAAAATTTGAGTAGCCCAAAGCACACATTCCCATCTGAGGCTGAACAAAGTGACACTCTGTCTTCCTATTTCAGCTCTCACACTATAAAGAAGTGTCCTTTTTGTGTTGTATGTAGTGGCATTTTTTTTTTTT
>NW_012149363.1:526258-527109 GCF_000956105.1 Propithecus coquereli
TGAATGTCATGAGAAACTATATACGAGGATGATGTTACTCAAAGAGCAACTACTTTCAGACAGCAAATACTTGAAGGTCAGGTCACTAGCCATCTCTCGCATTGCAGAGCTCAATAGAAAATAAAAAGAAAGGAGTTCAAATTCAGAACACTTTCAAGAAATGGAGAGAAGCGCTTATGGCCCTGCCCCTTGACATTCATGGCTAAAAACATACTAAGTGCTCCTTTGGGGAACTGAATTCCCCTCACCTTTCCAAACACTTCGATTTTATTTACTTTTCCATGAGATTAGACTTTGGTCAGTAAACTCTGGAGAATAAGCTGAGAAATGCTTAACTATATCTCGACTCACACAAATGGTGCTATATAGCGCATTGATGTTTTTGAAAACACAAGCCTTTCCTTACAGTCACTATCATGGTTAGGAAACAGAAGTCTATCTCGAAAAAGACTTTTATGATGACAGCGTTTGTAAATCCTGAAACATAATTTAACAAAACGTAGCATCAGCAACAATAAAGGCTTTTAAGTCAATAACAGATCCTGGCAAATGTGCCTGAGTGTGTGTACTGTGTGGACTGGTGAGGGTGAGGATGAGAGAAGACATTGCCACATGAAGCTCCCACCTTGCTAAGCAGGAGCCAAAAACCTTCTGTGAGAAAATGAACAAAGACCCTTTTTCACTAAAAAATCAAATTTAGAGTGATTCTGAAAGCAGTAAGGAGACTTTGGAATGAAATTACCTTTGAGGGAGAAATAAATGGATGAGTGGAATGCCTTGATCACTGTGTGGATAGAGTATAATAGATTTTTCAGATTTGTGAGGTAGTGACCCGGACTGGTATCAAAAAC
>NW_012149363.1:527159-530052 GCF_000956105.1 Propithecus coquereli
AGCATATTATGGGGGTACAGATGTTTAGGTTTAGACAGACCAAGATTTAATGTTTACATTGGTAATGTAATGCTGTTTCTTAATAAGCAATCTGTATACAGAGATCTCCTCTCTCTCCCTACACACTTTAGTTGATATTTCACATTACAGAAATGGAGATTGTGGAGATAAGAGAGAAAGAATAAAATTATGGTCCTGAGGCAGCATGATATGTCATTATTTTTCAAGAAGCTTGTATATTTTTAATATTATAGAAATGAAATATCGAAAAAATACTTAAATAATTGATCAGCTTAACAATTGTTTAAAATTACTCTTCATGGTTAGTTTTAACCAAGTGATCATTGATTGTTTCTCATGTTTCTCATGTTAAATTGATTCAGGAATTGGAAGGCAGTGGATGAAATATTTTATATATATATAAAATATATATTATACGCATATACTGTATATGCAAGTACTGTTTAACTGACTTCCACATGTTGTGATTAGAACATAAGAGATTTGTCTTGTTTGTTTTTGTCCATTGAAGGGAATAGCAGACAACAGCTTCTAGATGGTGATCAATTAGCAATACCTAAGTTTGGGAAGAGACTGTATCAACCTAGAACTGCTCTTGATCAGCCATTGCAATCGTCCCTGCATCTTCATTGTCCGGCATCCCAGGGGAGAGTGCCACTCATCCCGCCCAAGTCTGATCATCCCTCTGGATTCTACTTGTTTCTGATTGTAAAAAGAACTTGTTGCTTTGTAGATTTGTTTTCTTCCTGATTTCTCAAAGTTTTCCTTCAGACTGATTGGTATGTGTCCCTCAGTGTTTCCCTCAACACTGAAACCAGTAATCAAACAGGTGAACAAATTAACCTTCTCTTATCTCTTCTCTCAGTCTCCATCTTTTCCTAGATGCTGATCCACATGTTCCTCACGCTGAACAAAACTATATCAAAATTTTCAAAAAGAAACTCTTATATTGTATATGATTAATGGTAGCACCATTTATCCAATCATCTAAGCAAGAATGCTAAGGGTTTTCTTCATCAGTCAGCCTCCATAGTCAAGTTCCATGGTTTTTCATTTGCTTGTTTATAGCTAATCTCTCAAATAACTGGTATGTTTCTGGTTTTCACAACCATTAAAGTGCATTGTCTCAGACTTACTTGTTTTCCTATATGAGATTTGAAAATATAAATAAATACTAAAATGATAACCTCTGAGAATAGAGAGATAGTTGACAATAGGGAAAAGGGAAAAATTAGAATTTAACTAAATGTTCAAAGTGAGACTAAATGCTAGAATATGTAGCAGTATAATGTTTCCTTTCAGATCTTAGCAGCTCCATTTTCTACAAAAATCTTGTCAACTGAGAAACAGTTGTTTCTTCTATATTGTAGCATATACATTCTTAAAAACCATGATGCTATGCAAAATTAAGCAATAAAAACCACAGGGCTTATGGAAAACTGAAG
Organism: Propithecus coquereli; assembly: GCF_000956105.1. NCBI lineage: Eukaryota > Metazoa > Chordata > Mammalia > Primates > Indriidae > Propithecus > Propithecus coquereli. Next base: position 528,626 of record NW_012149363.1, read on the forward strand.
TGAAGGACATAACACTTCAAAACTTTACCAGGGATACATTTTTAAAAAGAATAATAATAAAAAACAGTAGCACAAGATTATATATGTCATACCATAAAAAAAAGCATAAGTGATACAGCAAATATGTCACTTAAACTTAGGAAAGACCTGAAATTCGCTTGTAGAAGTGGGTATTGAAATGGTTGCAGCTTTTGATGTTCTGTGAAATGGTGGATGGAAGCTTATGTGCAATTGGATGGAAAGCTACAAGCCAGGCATGGAAAGGGTGTTTCAAAGCACAGGTGGTGAGCATAGGTAGTTGTTAATGTTTGAGGTTTGTGTTGTATGTTTCTACATGACTCGGGTCCTGAAATGTTATATGTTCACCTAGTGTTTTCTGCAGAAAAATTTGTTCATAAAGGGTGCAAAATTCAGAGCAGTTTTAGTTAGAGATGAGAATGAGTCAAGATTAATATCACCTTTAAAATTTTTAAAAGTTTAAAAAATGAGAAAAGGTAGAAATGGATAAAGCAAGAGATATGAGCCTCAAAAATGATAGATTTTTTTTCTTTAGACAAAAGAAAAATTGAAGATTACAATGATGCCATCTCCCACACTGCATATGGTTTATTTTACAATTTTCCTTTCAGCAAAATGTAACAGGAGCTGTGACCTCAGGAGAAAGTAATATTATACTTAAGGTAAAAAGGTGCTATCATTTGATTAAAATTAAGGGATCCAGGACAATAGCTTTTTGAGGGAAGGGAGGATTGATTTCTTTAAGGAAAAGAAAAAAAGAAACAGTCAAACAGTCACAAAGATGAGAATATGGGAGAGGAAAAGTACATAGATGTAAAGCTTCATAATTGATAAGCTAGTTTAACAGAAATACATAGCGTGGAAAATCAACCTATTAACAGGGTTACTGCTGAAAACAATTCCAATATTTCCTGCTCTAATGGGGGCAACTGCTTCTGAGAGAATATTTGTGCATCTGGGTTAGTTATTAGTAAAATGTGTTCTCACATTGTTTTAAAATTTATGAGTACAGTAAGTGTGCAGGTGCATTTGTGTGTGTGTATTTAAGGTGACATTAGTTAGTATGCTTCTAAGAAATCATTCTATTCCATAAACCACACTAAATATATTGATCATTTAATTAATGAGACATTAAGAATTGGTATCCAAACACCAAAATTAAAGATTCACTTTCCAATTTTGTGAGAAGTAAGACGGTGTTTGCTTATTTTCCCTGTCTCCTTCCGATATCTTCATAAAGAACTTGGGCAATGAGCCCAATATTAGATTGAGTCCAAACACTGGTGCCTTATAGTAGCAATTTCTTAACTTCCTCCTCATCGGTTAACATTTCTTTCTAACTCCTGAGTGCAGTGAGTCATACTAATTGTTTCTGTAACCCTAAGATCTAAAATGGAAACAGAGCTAAT
>NW_012149363.1:532282-534259 GCF_000956105.1 Propithecus coquereli
GCTCCATTTGTATGCAAGTGAACATTCAGTACAGGTTTTTGTATGAATGTAGGTTTTGTTTCTCTTGCATAAATATTCAAGAGTACATTTACTTATTACATCAAAGTTTATATTACAGGTAATATATAAGTTATATGTATCAATAGTTGGCTCATTTTTATTGGTGGATAATATTCCATGGTATGAACGAATCACAGTCTGTTGAGCCATTTACCAAATAAAGGACATATGGGTGGGTTTCTGTTTGGGGATGCTATGAATAAAGCTCCATTTGTATGCAAGTGAACATTCTGTACAGGTTTTTGTATGAATGTAGGTTTTGTTTCTCTTGCATAAATATTCAAGAGTACATTTACTTAGTCATATGACAATTATATGTTAAGTTTTATAAGAATCTGCCAAGCTGCTTTCTCTTAGGATTTTTTTGTTAGGATTTTCTATGTGCACAATTCAGCTATCTACCAAGAAAGATTGATTTTTCAATTTCAAACAATAAGGTCTGTAATATTTTGTTCTTATCTTACTGCACTGCCCAGGGTTTCCAGTACAATGCTGTGTGAGAAAGTAGTGAAGAATACCATCCTTTTCTTGTCCCTGATGTTAATGGAAATACTGTCAATGTTAAGATGATACCAGCTGTAGCTTTTTTGTAAATATACATTATAAAGTTGAGAATTTCTTTTGTCTTCTTTCCCTCATTCTAGGTTTCTGAGATTTTTTTATGACAAGATTGTATTTCTCAAATGATTTTCTGTACCTCTTTAAAGGCTAATATTATTTTATACCTTTAATCTGTTAATGTGGTAAATCATATTAACTATCATGTGGTAAACCAACTATGCACCCCTAGATAATTCTAACTTAATAATGAAATATTATTCTTTTATTTAAAAGGATTGGATTAGGTTGGAACCAATTTGTTAGATTAGGTTTGCTAATATTATGTTAAGGATATATATACACACATATATGTATATGTGTATATATATATATATGTATTACATTGTTCTACAATTTTTTTTTCTCTCTGTGTTATGTGTGTGTCCTGGTGAAAGCCCGTAATTTGAGTAGAGGGGTTTCTCATTTCTCCTGCCCCAGCCTTAGTCTTAGGCAGCACTTGTGTGCCTCAGAGATAGGACTTTCCAGCAGTCCTGACCCTCCTATGGCAGTCAGTCTTTTGCCCATACACAGTACAAGGCCTGGGGCCAGGTGGTATTTGCTTTTCTCTGCATGGCAGAGATGTTTTGCCTCAAGTTAGTTCAGAGTTCTGTTTGTGAACAGGTTCCCTATCCCTCTTCCAGAAGCAGATGGCTTGTGCTTTGAATCGGAGCAATGTCTGATGTTGTCTGTCTCTCTGTGGCAGTCAGCCATGACCTTGACCTTATGCATGGTCCAGGGAGCAGGAAGTTTTCTCTAGGTTCTGCTGCTTGACCTTGACAATTCTTGCACGTCTGCACCATGGAGTGGCATTTCTCTTAGGCCCCTTGCCCTGCCACTAAACTTCCTAATGAGCACTTGGCAGAAGACTATAGCAATGAAGTGTAGAGTAGTTGTGGACTTCCCTTGCTTTGGAGGCAGGAAGCCTACATTTTTAAGAATTGGCTACAATTTTTGCTGCTGTCTGTCTCATCTGCTTCTAAGGAGGGCATCTCTTCTCCCTGAAGAACTGCTTAATGTAAGACAGTTCATTTGTCTTGTGTGTCCACTCTATTTCTTTGAATCATCACTCTCACTCTTTAGATTTCATTTCATCAGAGGCCCTTACAACTTTAGTCATCTGATAGGCTTAAGGAATTAAAAAAATATTTTGTAGACTACTGAGCTTATTTTTGTTACAGATGATATAATGTTTTCATGTTACTTTCTACATCCTAATAGACAATGGAAGGACAAGTATGAATGTTACGATTTTTATTACAAGTATTTCCAGATACTATGACCAGTATTTCCTTAGGAAAGAAGATGATTAAACATTCA
>NW_012149363.1:536464-538748 GCF_000956105.1 Propithecus coquereli
ACTTTTATTAAATTTACTTTTATCATGAATTAAGAGAAAGGGGAAAACTTTAAATTAAGGGAATTAGTAAAGCAATCACAATCCCCTTGAACTCCATTGTCACATATTTTGGACTGGATATACGTGGTCTGATTTAATCTTGGCCAATATTTGTTAGAGAATGGCTCCACTCTTAACAATGCTCAAAATATTTTTAAGTTCAGGAGCATTTGAAACATCTATGCAGTTTCATAAAACCTGAATTGACCAATCAGACTAATGGCTGTGTTAGATATGGGGAGCCCCCATAATCTAGAAGCAAGCTTCAGGTTTTTTTGTTTTTTATTTTTTTAAAATTACACTGCATGGACCTTCTGAGCCAGCTGCTAAGCTCATATAAAGGAAAAGGAATTGAATCTCCAGGAGTCCAGATTTGTCTCTCCTAGCCCCACAAGCTACCTGTATATTCTTGAACCAGTCTATAGAAAAGATATATACATAAATGTCAGTTCTACCATTCTAAACTCTTTTGTATTTATCCTTTATCTCATTTAATGGCATAATCATTCTTTAATTGTGATCATTGTTCAATTACCCAGAAAAACAAACTTTGAAATCATGTCAATATTTTTTTACTTCCCTCATAGAGCTGGTCAGACACTTTCTAAATACATCACACTCTACTCTTCTCTATTACTATGATTTCTGATTTTGTTCATTTTCTTATCATTTTCCTCCAATATTTGCCATAATTCCCTAAATGATTTCCCTGCCTTATCCCACTTTTTGCTCACAATTGTTTTAAACCACCACTACTAGTATATTCTAAGAAATACAAATACTTGAATAGCTTGACCAAAATTTGTCACCCCACCCACCCATTATAAAAGGATTTAAATAAAGCTAAATCCTTGAAAACATCTTGAGTTGAACATATTCTAGCATGTCTGAAGACCGCAAGGAAACTGGTGTGGCTTGAGAGGAGTAAGCACATGGGAAGAGTAGTAAGAGGATCTGTCAAAGAGATAATAGAGGTCAGCCTATGGTATACTAAGGCCTTAAGTTTTATTGTGGATGTTTACAGCACAGAATTGGCATAACAAAATTTATATTTCACAGGAGTCATTCTGGCTGCTGTATTTTGCAAATAGACAATAATGGACCAGGTTTAGAAACAGAAAACAATTAGGAGGTGATTGGAATAATCCAGATAAGAGAAGACGGTGGCTTAACCAAAATGATAATGGTAGAGGTGGGAAAAGAGATGATTATCTTCTGACTCTAAATAAATATCCAAAAAATTAAGAGCACAGTTTTATAGTTTTCTTAAAGTCATATAGAATGTGAATTTTATATATCTGTGATACATATTAATAAGAGAATTGACCAGACTTTCTTGTTATCAATAATGGTGAGAATGCAGTTAGAGTGGTCAAGTTTGCATTAGCTTAGTGTTTACCAGCATCATTTTACAAATCATGTATCTGCTAAAATTTCTATAGACAAATAAAATATTACCAAACTGAGATGTTATACCATGGAAAAAAAGGTCACTCCTTTCTAGCTCTTATTAATTCCCTGATTTTTCTCCCTGTTAGTTCTCTTTCTCAGGAATAATAAATGCATTGATTAACATAGGAATGAAAGAGGCAAAGTATTTAGGAGAAGTTGATATCACTCCCACAAATTTATTCTACATTTTAATGCAGATATTATGGAATAGGTCATAATATCTCATTTATAATGTCACTTTTCCATTTTAATAGAATGTGTGTATGTATGCATGTGTGTAAAATACATAAAGACCTATCATGAATTTTTGATATCTTGAATAAAAGAGTCTTCACAAACTTCAATAGTCTGAATTGTTCCTTTTGTTGGCACCCACAAGGATTTTTACTCGAGAGTGAAAAGTAACAGTGAAGCATAGTAATGTGTGAAATATAGATATGGATTTCTTTTGTAAATGGAGAATGATGATTTTGAAAGAAGGCTCAGAAGAAAGACCAGCACTGTGTCTTGAGCTAGTGGGTGCATTCTCAGGCACAGTGATTTAAGAAAAAATGAAAATGAAACTTAAGGACATGGAGGTTTTTTTCCCCCCTATTAATATTCTACTTTCACATTTACTTCATGAAAATCTTTAGAGACACAAAGGAATACCTGTATCTTTGAATATTGCTACTCTGGGAAGTCTGAAGAGCACCTTTTTGCTCAGCAACATACACTTTCTCAAGGAGAGAGCAGAGAGAAGCATATCTAAAAATTCCACAGAATGCATTGTTAGGAGATTATAGTCTGTTCA
>NW_012149363.1:538822-541055 GCF_000956105.1 Propithecus coquereli
AGCTAATTGAACAAGATAGTGGGTCTTTTTGTAATCACAACTTATCAAGTACAGGGTTCAAGGTAAATTCTACAATGTTATATTGAATGTATTAGGGAATAAACTTCATTGAGAAAAGTTAACGGATTTATCAAGAGAATACACCGGGCCTTCAAGCTCCCATTGTCCTCAGATACATCCTGTGACTAAGCTGCTCCACTTGGTATTTCACGTGAGATCACGTTCCCTTGGAGGTATTGCTTCCCTCTAATTGTCCTTCTTTTATAAAAAATAATGAGAAAGCAGCAATTCAGTGGAAAAATACCCATGCAGTTTAGTTCTGGATTTGATATCTTACCTGAATTCACTAACCACAAGCAATGAATTTCAATTAATTGACTTTGACAACTTTTCTTCTCCTAATACTACCTATTCTTCCCACTAAACAATAATGCCCAGTCAATAATAAGCCTTATATCTTCTATAAAATTAACTGCTAATAAGCACATGCATGTGTGACTGTAGGTGTAGCTCGTGAATTCATCTTAATTAACAGATAGCACAGACACACTCACAAGAACACAATCTGAAAAGTAAATAGGTCAGAGACTTGTTTAGATGTTATAAAAACATGAAAGCTTTTGGGACCAACATAAAATAAGATAATTATCTATACCATATTGCTATAAATGAGGTCTTCATGTAACGAAACTCTGTAAATTGTATCGCGATAACCCTGGTAGTTATTTAGATGCTTAAAGGGAACAGTTTGGCGAATTTCTCGCTTTTTATTCTGTACTCCTGCTTTATTTCTCCATTACGATGATTTTATAGTGAACATGTCTGCTTGTAAAGTAATTTTAGCAAATGTTTAAAAGTATCTTCGGGGCTGAGTGTATTAAGTTTTATATAAGCTATGTTTCTGATGTTCTGCTTTACTGCAACTATGTCCATGGACCCTATAGAGTTTATACAAGCTGCAGGCTACTGCCATCATCTTTAGAACATCTAGCCAACTGCTTTTATGTCTTTAAGATACTCTAAGAGCTAAAATAACATTGGCAATAAGCACATCAGGAAATAAAGATACATTTCAGGAATGGACTTTCTTAAAATTCTGCCGATCTGATGGTTGAATAGGCCCATAAGTGCTTTTGTAGCTTTTGCAGATAATCAAAAATGGGATTCCTTTTCAGATTTTTATTCTCAGAAGGAGGTTATTTTCACTTAGGAAGGAGAATATGCTCTGATAAAACCATATGTGTGATGGTTTCAATGTATCAATCTTTATGACAGTATTTGGACTTCTTTGACTCTTTCCGGAAATAGGGAGAAATGCCTGGTTAATTTGAATGGCTTCTAATTTGGCTGACAATTTGGATTGATTTTATGGATTATTTCTCCTAGAATTCGCATGAAGTCAAAGCAGTATGCATGTTCCATTCATTTCTTTCTTTTCTCCCCCAGCCAACCTTCAAAATGAGTACATATGCAATCACTAAAATTTAAATAATAAAAATGTTCTTATTTATAAAATAAAAGTTTTTGGAATTTAAAAAGGGTGAACATAATACAATTATGGCAATATCCTAGGCACCTAATTAAAATTTAGAAGACTTTAGGAGAAGGACATTGTAACTTTTTTTTATCATTTTTAATAATCTGCATTTTCTGTGCACTTTTTGCATTTTACTTGGATTTATGTGTATTTAACTTTGTAATTGGGATAGAATTACATAGTGAGAACTAGCATTCTTGGCCTTTCCATTATTTATCATTTAGATTTTATTTAAATCAACAAAAATTTGGAAGAATAATTTTGTATCTGAGAAATACCCAGATACAGACTACAACTTAACTCTTTTGATGTCATGGGCACTAACTAGCAAGGCAATGAAATATAAAAATAATTAGACGAGAAAAGAGGAGTCCATGAACAACTGAATGTTATGTTGTTCACAATTATATAATAATCTTTAGTTAAAAACATTCTTTTGAATATTTGTAAATTTTAACAGAAATAGTCTAGTTTTAAAATCTTATTACACTATAAATATTACTTTTATTATGTTGGGAGTGCAGGAATGAGGGCACATCTATGAAATAAAGCTAAAGACATGAGAAAATAAAATTTTGATTTATGGTTAGGAATAGAAATCAATAGTTCCAACATAAATGTTACATGCATACAATACAGTTCCTACTGAAGAATTTTAATATAATTGTTTAATTGTAAAAGTATATGTTAATTAAG
>NW_012149363.1:553395-556083 GCF_000956105.1 Propithecus coquereli
GTAGTTTAATAGCATTTTTACAATAAATTAAATAGAAAAATGAAGAAAATTAACAAAAATGCAATGATTTATAGGACAATATTAAGAAAAGCTAATAGAATTTCTATGATATACAGGAGAGAGAGGGGATTGAGAAAATAAAAAAAAAATTCAGTATTATTTCATATAAATTGTGTATCCATATTCCCATAGGAGAGAAGCAAGTGAATGGGAAAAAGTAATATTTGAAGAAATAATAACAAAACATTTTCTAAATATGATGAAAATTCTAAACATATGGATCCAAGAACAATGAAGTATAAGCAGGATAAATATAACCACATCAAAGCGCATCAGAGTGAGAGAAAATCTTGAAAGAAGTCACAGAAACTTGTAATATTACATCGAGGGAAATAGTGATACAAATAACAGCTAACATCATGAGAAGCAATGGAGGCCATTCTCTGCTAAATAATCCCAAAATTTTGAGACAAATGGCTGATATCTGGCCTGTAGCATTCAAAATACTAAATGATGTTTTCACCTCTTGTTTGGATCAGAAACATGAGAAAAGGTCAAGCAACTATAGGAAATCCTCAAAATGACCCTAAAGCCAGATGGAAAAGCTCTTATTAACCATACTAAAGAAAAGTTCATATCCCATTGGATGAAATATGGGTGCATAAGTTGATATCATACACATACATATATACAAAGAGAATGAAAATATTTTTCTTACAGTAGAATTTTAACTAAAAATAATAGATACAATTATAATATAAAAATATTTGTAAGTATACTAACAAAGGAATTAGAAAATCAGCAGTGGTTGTTAGAACAGTTAAGTAAAATTTTGAAAATGAACAAGACATAGTTGCTAAGGATATTCCACTAATATTTAATCATTGTAAAGTAAAAAGTATTAACTTTATAGTGGATAAATATGGCATATACCATCTACCTCAATCAGGTCACCAAACTTAACCTAGCCTAATTTTACCAATAGTGGAAGAAAGTAAAATCATGTTCTCCCTAATAGAATACACCCATAATAAGTCACATCACTTCAGTTATATTCCTTCCATAACACACACACACATGCGCATGTGTGTGCATGTGCGTGCGCACACACACACACACACACACACACACACACACACATTATATAACCTGAATAAAACACGAAGAAAGAGTAGACAATTCCAACTTTAAAGGCATTCTACAAAATAACTGGCCTGCTGTCTTCAAAATGTTAAGATTAAGAAACAAAAGAAAGGTTGAGAAATAACTCCAGAATAAGAGACAAATAAATAAGTGCTGTGTTTGATTCTCCATAGGACTCTGGATGGGAAAAAATAATTATAGAAACTATTGGGAAAATAAATGAAATTTGAATATGGCCTGTGGATCAAGACTGGGATATTATGAGATGAGGGAGCCACTTGTCTTAGGCACAAAATTGATGATGGAACAAAAAACTTAGCAATCGAATAATATTTGGATGTTAAAAAAAAAAAAAGTTGAAAAATCAGTGATGAATTGAATGGACTGAATGTGTCTCCCCAAATTTCATATGTTGAAATCATAATCCCCAATGTGATGGTATTAAGAGGTGGGATTTTAGGAAGTACTCAGGTTATTAGGGTGGAGCCCTCATGAATGAGTTTGTACCATTATAAAAGGGACCCCAGAGCATTCTCTCACTCCCTTTCCTCTATGTGAGGACAAAAGTAGAAATCAGGAGGATCTATGAACTAGGAAATGGCATCCCACCAGACACTAAATCTGCTGGCAAGTTGATCATGTACTTCCCAAACTCTAGAATTGTAGAAAAATAAATGTTTATGCTACCCAGTCTATGGTATTTTTGTTATAGCAGCTTGAATGCACTAAGACAAAATATGCAAATTTTAAATAATTACTGAGTCAATATTACAAATTTTTTATTCTGTCTCAGGCTCCAATATGGCTAGAAAAACACTTATTATTAGGTCATTAAATATGAAATGTCTGCTTTTGAATCAAAAGTGTAGTTTATTATACCTTAATCAAGAAGCACTACAATTAATCAAAGTATGCACCTAAACTATCAACATATAGTTTTGCCATCTTAACAGTAGCTCGTTCATGCCAGCAGCGAAGAAGCCTGGAGAGCAAATGGTGATGAAATCGCTGAAGGCATTTTCCATAGCTTGTTGACAATTGAATATTTTTCCTTCGAAGAAGTGGTCCAAAGCCTGGAAAAGGTGGTAGTCAGTATCTGATGAGTATGGGGGATGACAAAGTTTTGCTGATCTGTTTCAAATAGTCCAATATTTTTGCAATAGTAATGTCAAACCTCGATGCTAATTCTCATGTAGGTAGAGATAGATTTGCTTCCGCTATAGTTTTCAACTCATCATTTTCCACCTTGGTCCAAGGTTGCCCATATGGCTCATTTTCAAGATTAAAATCACCAGAATGGAACTTCTCAAATCTTCCACGTATTGTGTGTTCATTAACCACATCTTTCCCAAAGACTCCCTTAATATTTCAAGCTGTCTGCGCTGAATTGGTTCCACAATGGAACTCATCAAAAATAACATGATTTTTTGACTTATCCATGGTTTCACAAAATTGCTCTTAAAAAAACTTTGAAAGATAATCACAAGCCAAACCATGCTTTTGAAAGAATGAGGATGCATCTTTATAATAAACGTAAAACAAGAA
>NW_012149363.1:556133-560455 GCF_000956105.1 Propithecus coquereli
ATTTTAAATAAGATCTTTCAAACATATATCAAATCTCATGTTTTTGTTATAAAATAAAATATCATGTATAGTTATCATCTTAATCTAACTACTGGATCTGTTAGTTTCATAGTAATTCTCCATAACTTCCTCTTTCTAATTTCCTTAATCTATATGTGTTTTAATCCTCAAACTTACCTTACCTTTCCTTACCTAGGTAAAACATATTTCAAGAATGAGGAAGATCATTTTAACTCACCCAGTTTACTTATTGTTTTTTTCCTTGCCAATCCAAAATGAAAACCTTGAAGAAATTTTATGTATTAATATATAACAGTAGTAGCCTATCAAGTCTAACTCTTTACTGCATGGTTAAGAACATGATCAGGTCATTTGTACTCTCCAGGATGTCAGAACACTTTCATAAACTCCATTTAATAATTATAGCTGATGTCAGTTCTGTTAGTTGAGACAGAGGGCAGCTGCAGGAACAAGGACTGAAGGAGTCAGGACAGGATGGCGAGTTGTAGAATGCGGGAGTCAAAATAGAAGGTTACATTAACACGGGATGAGTTGAAATGGCAAAATTCATTAACCTAAATACAATGCCCAAATTTGAAGACTTGGTAAAAAGAAAAACCTGTGTACTTGGTGGTAGAGCTCACTACAGAGAGACAAACTGCTTTGGGTCAAAGAGAACATCACAGTGAAATTCCAATGACTTGGCTCTAAGCGTGTAAAGAAGATGACATTCCCATGAGGACATCCATGAAACTGAAGAGGCAAAGTAGAACATGAAATCTGACCAAGAATCATGCAGCCTGTATGTCTTCTAGATCAGGTACCAGACACATAAAAGGTTTGCTGTATATATGCTAACACACATAACCACAATCTATTCTCAAAAATAGAAAGGAAAGATGCACATAGAACTACAAGATTTATTATGTAAAGTTTGGTGATAGGTATTAGGACCTGGTGTGGTGGACTGAAGAAAAAGAATCCCATCTAATTTAGAATAAAGACAAAGGTTTTCAAGGACCTATAGATTATATATCCCCAAACTCATCTTCTACAATTCCCTCTCCTCTGTACCAAGGACACTTGACTCCTACTGTTCTTCAATGTGCTAATAGTAGTCTCACAAGAACCTTTGAACTTCCTGTGTCCTTCCCCAGAATGTTCTTCCAAATGACACACATAGTTTACACCCTTACTATCCTAAAGTCTCAGCTTGAATGTCACCCTTACAGTGATATCTCAAGGAGATCATTTGTTCAAATTACAGTCCAAAGTAAAAGAAGGATATTGATAAACACCAGATTTTATGTAAATGAAAAATAAATTTTAATTTAGGTAAGCCATTGAAATCTCAGATTTGCAGTGATAACTCCGAATGTCCTAATATCATCTTGTTCTTCCTTCTTTTCTGTCAAGCAATAATGTATAGTACAAAAATGGCTGAGTACAATCATTAGAAGAACTTGTTTGTAGTCTAGTCTCTACAGTGTAATGATTATATACCTTGTGAAAATATTTAATTCTTTCAAAGACATTTTCTCCTTGGGGAAATTCAATATGATATAATATGTGAAAGAATGTTCTTTTGCAGGCAAATAGAATAGTGTTTGATTTGTGGATCATATTTTTACTATTTGCTTCTCTTTGAGTAAGCCTTAAGATCTCTTTATAGCTCAGTTTTCACTTTTGTGTAATCATACTAATAATCCTTGTGTCACAAGCTTTTGGTGAAAATGAAGTGAGACAATATTTGCAAAACTCTTAACATAATGTCTGTCATATACAGTCCAAAATTATGTTTTCATAGTTCTTGTGGAATTATAAAATAGTAGCAGTCTAGAATGGCAATAATTCTATATGCTGTACTTACAGGAGTGTGTAAAATAGCAAAGTACATCATATTGTACTTGAAAGCCGTCTTAATTGTACATAAAGTAATATGTATTTTGCAGATGTCCTTTGGAGTTTTGCCTGAAAATTGTGATGAAAGTTGGTGGTCAGTAATTCGGGTCACATATGTTAACGCATTCTGAATGACATTCCTCTTATAAGTACTCATTATTTGGTATAGGTAAGTTATTTTCAAATTGTCTATGGAAACTGAGTATTATTGGGTAGTGCTGCCTGAGTAATTTTGTGTCATATGTGTGTTTGTACTTACAAGGGCGCAGGATTCTATCTTGATTCCTTTATTCAAGTACAGCAATTCTACTTCTACCCTATGTGTTTGGAGTATGTGTAAACTGTAATTTAAAAAATCTGCAAAATTACAGTCAAATTTGAGGTTATAGCTTTCAGTAATGGCAGAGAAATTTGTATATGCAAACTCTCCCATAGGTAACAACCAGAAAATCTGTATACAATATTTCCCAAAAAATTTTGATGTAATTATATATGGACCTAAAACAGGAAGCATCTGGAAAAGGGTGACTCCTAAATGATAGGAACTGCTCAAGGTAAGATTGGCATGCTTTCAAGATTTTGTTGGAAGATACTCTCGAATTTCCCTGTTGCATAGGTATGAAGTCAGTGTATGGACTTTGGGCCTGGTATACTAACTGGGGAATTAAAGGTGATAATTCTGGAAAGAGACTGTTGCACATAAAAAGAGGCCAACACCAACATGTAAACTTTGCAAAATTCAGGACTACTGACTGATTTATTTAATCATAAAGGAGACAACAAAGATTCTGGAAAATAAAGTAGCTAAAAGCTAGAAGGATGCAGTAGATCTTCAGCTGCTGCCCATTATAAATAAGACAGAATTCAAAGTTTGAGTCTGGCCAATCTAAACTTACTGCTTGAACAAACAGCAATACACTTGAGAGGAATATTACTGGAACCAGAAACCCTACAATACATTTACATTGCCCAACATGCAATAAAAGAAATTAGTAGATGAGTGAATCAGAAAAAAATTACTCATACTCAAAGAACAAGGCAGTCAACAGAAATAAATTTCAAGATGATGCAAATGTTAAAATTAGCAAAGAAGGAATTTAAAACAGTTATTGTAAATATATTCAAGGACTTAAAATCTAGTACCAATGACATAAATATTTCTGAGGAATAGGAACAATAAAATTAAAACTATGGAAAAGAAAAAAAAGAAAACTCTGTGAAAACTAAATTAAACAGTATAAATAAAATGAAAAAAAAATTCTTGGATGAGCTAAACAGCAGGTTATAGACAGGAGAAAGATCAGTCAACTTGAAGGTAGTTTAATAGCATTTTTACAATAAATTAAATAGAAAAATGAAGAAAATTAACAAAAATGCAATGATTTATAGGACAATATTAAGAAAAGCTAATAGAATTTCTATGATATACAGGAGAGAGAGGGGATTGAGAAAATAAAAAAAAAATTCAGTATTATTTCATATAAATTGTGTATCCATATTCCCATAGGAGAGAAGCAAGTGAATGGGAAAAAGTAATATTTGAAGAAATAATAACAAAACATTTTCTAAATATGATGAAAATTCTAAACATATGGATCCAAGAACAATGAAGTATAAGCAGGATAAATATAACCACATCAAAGCGCATCAGAGTGAGAGAAAATCTTGAAAGAAGTCACAGAAACTTGTAATATTACATCGAGGGAAATAGTGATACAAATAACAGCTAACATCATGAGAAGCAATGGAGGCCATTCTCTGCTAAATAATCCCAAAATTTTGAGACAAATGGCTGATATCTGGCCTGTAGCATTCAAAATACTAAATGATGTTTTCACCTCTTGTTTGGATCAGAAACATGAGAAAAGGTCAAGCAACTATAGGAAATCCTCAAAATGACCCTAAAGCCAGATGGAAAAGCTCTTATTAACCATACTAAAGAAAAGTTCATATCCCATTGGATGAAATATGGGTGCATAAGTTGATATCATACACATACATATATACAAAGAGAATGAAAATATTTTTCTTACAGTAGAATTTTAACTAAAAATAATAGATACAATTATAATATAAAAATATTTGTAAGTATACTAACAAAGGAATTAGAAAATCAGCAGTGGTTGTTAGAACAGTTAAGTAAAATTTTGAAAATGAACAAGACATAGTTGCTAAGGATATTCCACTAATATTTAATCATTGTAAAGTAAAAAGTATTAACTTTATAGTGGATAAATATGGCATATACCATCTACCTCAATCAGGTCACCAAACTTAACCTAGCCTAATTTTACCAATAGTGGAAGAAAGTAAAATCATGTTCTCCCTAATAGAATACACCCATAATAAGTCACATCACTTCAGTTATATTCCTTCCATAACACACACACACATGCGCATGTGTGTGCATGTGCGTGCGC
>NW_012149363.1:562225-563342 GCF_000956105.1 Propithecus coquereli
AAGACAATAATAGCCTTCTTATTATAAAATATATACTGAAGAAAAATTGAGGTATAAGGTCATGATATCTCAATTTTGTTGAGAAAAATCACCCCCAAAGATATATTAAATTCCTGATCTCCAGAACATGTCAATTATTTTATATGCCAAAAGATGTGATTAAGTTAAGGACCTAGAGAGGAAGAGAATATCTGGGATTATCAGGTGAGTCTTAAGTGCTATCACATACATCCCTGTAAGAGAAAGCCAGATGGGTTTTTGGAAGAGAAGAAGAGAAAGCAAACAGACTACATAGGCAGAGATTGGAGTAATGCGACAACAAGCCAAAGCAAGCTGGTAGCCACCAGAAGCTGGAAGAGCCACGAGATGGATTTTTTCTAAAGCTTTTATAGAGAACATGGCATTGCTGAGAACTTGTTTTTTTCTTCTGTCTTCCAAACTGTGAGAAGATAAATTTCTCTCATTTTAAACCATTAAGTTGTATGTTAAACCAATCAGTGTTGGTTTACATTTGTCATGACAATCACAAGAAACAAATATACGTACTCTTAATGGTATAGTGGGGGATTGGTTAATAATAGATAGAGAAGAAGGAGGGGGAGAGGGTTGCAAGAGAGATAGTATTACAAAAATGGGGTGGAAGACAAATACCTGTTGAATATGGGTAGAGAGTATGTAAAAATTCCATCACCTGTTTGTTATGTATATGTATGTTGAAGAAACTGAAATTGGCAAAGATCAATTGGAAAATCAGACAGATAAATATAATTTTTTTATAAGTAATGAAATATGGATTTCTTTTTTTTTCTTTTATTTCAGCATATTATGGGGGTACAGATGTTTAGGTTACGTATGTTGCCCTTGGTCACCCCCCCCCAAGACCGAGTTTCAAGTATGTCCATCCTTCGGGTGGTGCGCATTGCACTCCTTGTGTATGCAAATACCCGTCCCCTCTTCCCTCCTCCCCCTCCCCCTGCCTCCCTCTCCCCTGCCCAATATCCAATAGATGTTATTCTTATATGTGCATTTATGTGTTGATTAGTTAATACCAATTTGATGGTGAGTACAAATGGATCCTGTTCTTCTGCTCTTGTGGTGCCCCACTTTGGATAATGGG
>NW_012149363.1:565977-567611 GCF_000956105.1 Propithecus coquereli
AACCTTTCATAATATTCACATCAATATACTGGAAAGCCCAACTTCAAGATATCTATAAATTGTTTCAATAATGAGGTGCTCTGGGAATACTAGTAGGACCAATTATTCAAGAACATACAGGATAATCAGAGGGTTCAGTCATTTAACGTAAAAGGAAAAACTTCTATTCATGTCTTTTGCCTACTTTTTAATGGAGTTATTTTTTTTCTTGCTTATTTGTTTGAGTTCTTTGTAGATTTGGGGTATTAGTCCTTTGTCAAATGTATAGTTTGTGAACATTTTCTCCCATTCTATAGGTTGTCTATTTACTCTGTTGATTATTTCCTTTGCTGTGCGGGAAGATAGACACATGACCAACAAACATGAAAAATGCTCAGCATCACTAAGCATCAGGGAAATGCAAATTAAAAGCACACTAACATACCAACTTACAGAGTGGCCATTATTAAAAAGTCAAAAAACAATAGTTGCTGATATGGATGCATAGAGAAAGGAATTCTTGTACCCTGTTGATGTGACTGCAAATTAGTACAACCTCCATGGAAAAAAGTATGGAGATTCTTCAAAGAAATAAAAGTAGATTTACCATTCGATCCAGCAATACCACTACTGGGTACCTACCCAAAGGAAAAGAAGTCATTTTATCAAATAGATACCTGCACTGAAATGTTTATTTCAGCACAATTCATGAATGCAAAGATATGGAACCAACTTAAGTGCCTATCAATTCATGAGTGGATAAAGAAAATGTGTTATATGTATACCATGGAGTACTACTCAGCCGTAAAAAAACAATGAAATGATATTTTCTGCAGCAACTTGGATGGAACTGGAGACGATTCTCCTAAGTGAAGTATCTCAGGAATGAAAAAACAAACACCACATGTCTCACTAATAATTGGGAGCTAAAATTAATGGGCACACATGACCACAAAGAGATGTAAAGGACATTGGAAACCAAGAAGGGGAGAGGGTAGGAGGAGGTGAGGGGTCAGAACCTACTTATTGGGTACAATGAACATTATTTGGGTGATGGGCACACTGATAGTACTGACTTAAGCATTATACAATGTTATCAATGTTACAAAAACATTTGTACCCCCTTAATAATTTGAAATTTTAAAAAAGATTAAAAATTACAGAAGTAGTACTTGCTTCTTAGAAATATTTCAAATATAAAAAGTAAGAAAATTAATTTCTACCTTCCCTCTCTCAAAAGTAACCATTGTGCATAGTGTATTTCCCTTTTTTATGAAAAATATGTATAAGTTACATAGTCATATTAATACATAAGAGAGACCAAAAGAGTTAAATAAATAAAAAGAAAAATAGGACCAAGGATGAGGCATCAGGGAAAAGTTTTTCCATTTTCTTTATGTGACTCTGATAAACTCCTTTATCAGGATAATATCTATTATATTCTGCATAAATATTCTGCAGTAGATGTTTTAGTGAGTTATTTCCCTTAATCATTTTAACTACACTATAAGTTAAGTATTATACCCACATTTTTAAGATGACAAAATTAATACTCACAATGTTTAAATATGACCCTCAGTGACAGATATGTCATGTGTGACAACCAGATTAGACTTAGGTTATCTTATTAAAAAGTTAGGACTTCCAGCACTACA
>NW_012149363.1:569416-576583 GCF_000956105.1 Propithecus coquereli
TATCCCCATAATATGCTGAAATAATAAAAATAAATAAATAAAAAATAAAAAGTTAGGCACCTACACACTATATTGTTTCTGATTTCCCAATGAATAAATTATGTTATCTCCTTCCTCAACTATAAAAGAGGTTAGAGTAGACACTTTCTCAGGTCACCTTTCAACACAAATTTGAATCACTATGAGGGTTACAGAAGGTAAAATCAGTAGTAGAGATGGTAGTACCCAAAGTCCTTGATACAAGTTTGATGTTTTCAAAACGTCAAATGCATCTAATGCTTATTACCTGAGGACATGACCTTATTTGGAAATTGTGTCTTTGCAGATGTATTTAAGTTAAGGATTTCCAAAAAATGATCATACCGAATTCAGGCATCATTTTAAGAGGAAGGTAAGAGAAATTTAAGGCACACAGAGGGAAGGTGCTGTGGTTTGTATGCATCCTCTTGAATATACAGGTGTTGCTAATGTGATAGTAGTAAGAAGTGGGGACTTGCAGATAGCCAGCAAGGTACAACAAATTACTATAATTCGTGACAAGCTTTTCTCCCAACTTTCAGGACAGATGTTCAGGTCAGTTGGAGTCTAGTCTGCACATGCCCCACTTGCACCATAGCTGAGCAGCCCACCCTGGGTTTTGTACCCTAGGGAAAACTTTAATCACTGGCTAAAGAGTTGTGGAACATCCTGTTCTAAGAAGGACAGGAACACAGCCCAAGCTCTTATAGCTAGTTCCTCTTTATCTCCAGATGTTATATTCCAGCACATTATACAGTTATTGTGAAGACAACAAGCAATGAAGGAGGGACAACTGGATTGGTCTAAGGCCACTCAAAAATTATGCTGTCCAGCATGCTCTTTCTTTACTTTTTATATCCAGCTCCATCTTTTCTTTGACTAGCCTCTTGATCATGAATTTGGGTATTTTAACAACAAAATCTACATAGCCGGTTTCCATCTACAGCCTCTGAATGTCTTACACATTCTATCCCCACTCTCTTCATCATCCCTTAGGCCCCAGAGTGTGCACACCAATGAGGCACTCAGAAAGAGAAGATAGAGGGCCAAGGAGAAGGATTGGCACATTGGGTGGGGAATTCCAAGGTCCCAGATTATACTGTGGTAGAGGGATGGAGGCTCTGTGTGGGCGTATCCCCTCAGTACAATGGCTGCTTGGGCAGATGGTTCATGGCTAAGATCTCTAAAGCCCTGGTCCAAGAATTGAGTTCCTCTTACCTGGATCACAAGATGATACTGCCTAAGTATCTTCCTTCATGTCCAGTGCACTTTCAGATCCTTTCTAACCTCATTATTCAAAACTGTTAACTTGTTTTAAATTTACTTTCGTTCCTGATTTGAACCTAGGAGATGTAAATACTATTTTATTATGTGGACTCACTGCTGCTTACATTTTTCTAAATAGGTGTTTCATATTTTACTGAATGTTAGTCTCATTCAAATATTTATTTTTCTTTTAGGTAAGATAATAAGATATTACATTAATTAAAGAATATGTAATATGGTTTCAACATTAAGGAAAATGATAAATATATTTGACTATATGAAAATTTAAAACTTTGCATAATACATGAAAAAGTTAAAAGACAAGATGGACTGTAAAAATAGGTACAATAAATAAATCATGGGCTCACATACCCTAGATATAGAGGACTTGTAAATGTATAATAAAATATTAAAATTTTTTAAAAAACACACATAAAACCAAAATAGAGCACTGAGAAAATAAATGAATAGTAAAAATACAGAATAATATAAATAAAAATCTGAAAATGTTGTGATAACCCATTCAGGCTTAATAATCACAAAAATGGGGGCACAGATGGAAGGAAGAAAAGGGAGAGGGATGGAGGGAGGGAGAGAGAAATTAAGAGAAGAAGGAAGGAAGGAAAAAAGGATATCTTTATACTTTTCAAGCGGATAAATTTCTTAAATATGGTAATGCACAATTATGGGTAAAATTGGCATTGGTATGTTCTAGAAATGTTAATTAATATATCATTTATAGAAATCAACTCACGAATAGGAGTTAGTTAACCCATTCCACTTATTCCATGTCTAAAAATCTTACTTAAATAATTAAATATAATAAAAAATATAATATATGATCAAGAAAAAATTAAAAACACTCTGAAGCTTCCACATTAGGAAGGATGAGGATCACACATGGCATCTACATAAAACCAGGGCATCTTCAAAGCAATGTAAGTCTTGAGCAATTTTATTTTTTCAGGGAACCCACCAAATTTATCCAACCTTGAAAAGACATTGATTTTTTATCATATATTTAGGAGGATCATTAAACATCCAAATTTTTTTTATCATATATTTAGGAGGATCATTAAACATCCAAATTTTAACCTTAAAGTTTTACAATATTAGAAGTATGAGGTTCAATGTAATACTTTCAGCACTCTCCTGACCCAGCTTAAACAGGAAGTCCAGTGCAACCACCCAAGTTATAAACTTCACTTAAACTGCTGTTTTTGTCCAAAAATGTGGTGTCTGTGCATGTGTGTGTGTGTGTGTGAGTAATTGCTATTCTCTCACTGAGATCATTGCCCTCAGTGCCTCTAAAGCTGGCCCTGACTGGGCACTCGCTGGCTTCTTATGAATCCCCGTGCATCCCTGGTATTCTGCCTTTTTGCTCACAGATATTCTGTCTGCTGAAACCATTTCACTCCCGCATTCAATTCTTCTGCAAGGAGTTGTTTTGAGATACAACCCCTGGCAGCCTCTCTTTGGTAGGTACATTTAGCATCTTTGTCCTTGCCCAGGTGTAGTTGAAGCTTGCTTCAGGACAGGTCTTAGTATGGACATAAAGAAGCCAGATGCTATTGATCAGAACAGTGAGAGAATGACCTCAAGGCATTTTGGAGATTTTCAAGACTGCCATTCCCATCACAGGGTCTTGAAGGCAGAACAGTATCAATGGAGGAATCCAAGGTACCGGATGGGTGCAAGGTGGCTGTAGGCCCTCAAGATTTGCTGCCCAGCACCTGCCTTCACTTTCTGCTTCCCACAATCTGCTTCAGCACTCCTTGGTTGCCTCAGATATGGCTCAAAAGGGACCAGATGTGGCTTGGGCTGCACAAGTGGTAAACCTTGGTGGCTGGGTATCAGCTCGTTTTCCATGATTTAGGCTAGCCTTGTCTGGGTTCTACATGTCTCTGTCTCTCTTCCGAAAGGCTAGCCCTGTCGTGAGCTCATGGCAATCTCAGAAGCCTAAGAGAGCAAGCATAAGCACTCAAGTCCACTGTCATTTCCGTCTTAGGGTGACTATAAATAAACTTTCAAGACAAAGCCCAGAGTCAGAAAATAGGGTATGGCAAAAGAAACAATTCAAAGGGTTTGGGAACAGGGAACAGTGAAGAACTGAGATATTCAATACAATTTATCACAGATAAATAGATTGCTAAGAAAAGAGATGCCATTCTTGATTTTTCTTTGTTTTAATCAATGAGATCAACATTTTTTATGCCTACGTATTTCTAAAATATACCTCACACTTTAAGCAAAAGATAATTTTGATAAATATTAACATTTCTTCAACTTTAGATGTACCAAATTCCATAAAATTAAAAAAAAACCTTAATTTCCTCCTGTGTTCAATTTCCCCTCTTTTTATCTCTAGATTTCTGAGTATCATACAGAGTCACTAAATACATAAAACATGTGGCTGTTAAACATAATTTAGAAGGCTTAGTTAAGTACCTTGGTCACCAGAGAAAGGAAATAATTAAAATATTATGTGGCTCAAATCTTTCTTCCAACAATTTTCCCTCATTTACTTCATCTGGCATTTAAGGATCAGATCACAGTATTTTATGAGCAGCACAGCTGTGTAGTTAGAACATTGTGCCTCTCAGAAAGCAACTGACAAAACAACAGTAGCAATATTACATTAAACCTCAAGTGTCTATGTCAGAAACTGAACCACTAAAGATAGGAAAGGAAGTAGGAAAAAATCCTATAAAATGAGGTCCTTAAAACAAGAAGCAATACATATTCTGTTTTTCAACAAAAGGTAAAGAGTAAAATTAATTATAATAACAGTTACTTTTTACTATTATTTTTATCAAAGTTTTACATTACACAATATAATCTAAGCATAATATAAATAACATAATCATTCCTAAAGGATTACAACAAAAAAGCAGCCTCTAGGCCACTGCAGTAGAACAATCTCTGATTAACAGTTCTGAGAGGCAATCAAATTAAACCTCTTAAGTTTCCCCCTTCTTTTGGTCAGTTTATCTTTACATTTGGAAATGTCATGCTTACATAATTTATAAGTATATAAGCTTCTCATTTGTTTTCTTAATTTGTTCCTTTTTACATATTATCTACTTCTTAAAGTAAAAATGCCCATTTACATTTCTTATATCCCCCACATCCCCCATCACATGCACCTCCTTCTCTCTACCTATACTTCAATATAGCTATATTACCACTTTAGTTAAAGCAATCAATGTTCTAGGCTTTCATTATTATGATCACATGTTTATGAGTATGAAGTAATTTTTATAGCTATACTATGATTCTTTCCTTTCTCATACAACTTTCGTTATTTTCCTGGAATGAATATTTTTCTCACTTAATTTATTAGTTTTCTATGTACTTTTCATGAATTCATCCCCAGTTTCTGGGAGATAGTTCTCCAGGCTGTAGACCACAAGAACTATGTCAATTTAATTTCCTTTTTTCTT
Source organism: Propithecus coquereli (assembly GCF_000956105.1). NCBI lineage: Eukaryota > Metazoa > Chordata > Mammalia > Primates > Indriidae > Propithecus > Propithecus coquereli. Next base: position 574,144 of record NW_012149363.1, read on the forward strand.
CCACTTGGAAGCAATTTTACTTAGAATTTTGAATGCGTGGTTTTATGACATTGAAACTTTTGTCCCCCTGTTGAGAAGCTTCATGCTGTTTTATTTACTAACCCTTTGCATGTGATCTTCCACTGCCTTTGTATTCTCTCTGTAAAGGTATGGGATCTCTTTACCTACACTATTCTGAAATTTCACAATGATATGACTTGGTTTGTCTTTGAGAAATTTTCCTGAATTATTGGTTTGATATTTTTCCTCTCATTTTCACCATAAAGGTTCAAGGTCTAAATTCCTATTTAGGTGTTGGACTTTGTGAGTTGAATCACTGAATTCTTAGTTGTTTTGTATTACATATCAAATTCTCTAACTTCCGTAGATTACTTTAACTTGACTCTCTAATCATTTCATTGTATTTCTTACTTCATTCTTACTTTAATTCCCATGAGCTCTTTTCAGTGCTTGAATATTTCTTTTTCTCTTGGTTCACGGATAGAATTTTCTCCCTAAATTCGAAAGGAGAATTTTTTTTTTTTAATTTTGTGTGTGTGTGTTTTTTTTTTCCCCACTGCCTTTCATATTCTGGCCTTTCTAAAAATGTCTCATCAATCCTGAGTAATTAGTCTTATTTTTGAATGAGTCAACACTAAAGCTTCATAGACCCAAGAAATCTGTCAAGTAATTAGTCTTGGTGGAAGTGAAGAAGGATGATCATTTTCAATTATTAGTAGGGAATTTTAACTATTTGATATAAGTTTTACTCCTTTGACTGGATGGTTTCACCAGAAGAAATCTTTCAATTTCTTGCCTTAGGAGAATAAGTTTACTTGCAATAATTCTGAAGTTTTATCTTTAAAAATCTGTGTGGGTATGTTTGGTTATACTGAATGGGTATTGAGAGTCTAACTACATTGGTAACCTGTCATCCTGTTTTCATCTCCTTTTGTATACTTATATTTGAAAGTAACTGGAACCTTTACTTTATGAACATTTCTGGGATTCTTGAGAGATAAATATGTTTGTATGCATGCTATGCATTAACTAATTCAAGAAAAGCTCACTTGTTTTCCAAATCCTAATATTGGTGCTAATATCTACTTTGGCCTCTCTCTTAGGGCCCAAATCCCTTTTCTTTTTTAATTTCTTTATTTTCTCCATGGTTTAGTTGGATGAAAGGAAGGGTTGGAATAAAATATGTACCTAATGCATCCTTCATTGAAATTATGATGCTTAATAAATTATTTATTTTATTACATTTATAATCTTTCATCAATAAATTCATTTGAAATATTTCAGGAATATTATGTTCTAGGCACTCTTCTAGAAAATTCGATATTAAAACACAAAACAAAGTTCCTATTTATATGTAATAACAAAATCACACATACTTATAGAATATATACTTTAAAAATATAGAGAACAATGTAAGAGCATTTAAGGCTAAGAGGAATGGAGAATTAGTTGGAAGTATTAGGAATGAACAGTTTTTAGTATCAAGTAGGACTATCAGAGCTGGCACCATTAAGATGACTTTTGATGAGTGACAGAAGGGAAAAAAAGCATCCAGAAGAATAAGCCAATGGAAAAGCCACATGATAGGAGTATATCTAGTATTTTTTTAGATAAAACAGGTGGCCCAGAGGAGCCAAATATCTTAGATAAAATAAAAGAGTAAACTATAAAATGAGAAATTGGATCATATTGAAAAATAGGTTTATCCTTTGAAAAAATGCAAAACTATTGTAGAATTTTGATCATAGTCACTTTATACTCAGGTTTAAGATTACTCCAGATGCTGTTATTACAGTGGTCCAGGTGACAGATTTTGGTAAATCAGATCAGAGAAGCAATCATGGAGGTAGTAAGTGTTTGAGTTCTGGATAAAGTTTTTAAAAAGAGGGAAGGAGGACTTTACTGATAAATTGAAAGCAGAGTTTGAGAAAAAACAGAAGTGTACAAGGAGTTATAGACTTGACTGAGAAAACCTTGGGAAGGATTGTCATCAGTGAAAGAGGATTTTTACATAATGTAATAAGGTGATCTGTATATAAAACTGGTTTTGCTAGGGAAGATCAGAGTTTAGTTTTGGGTGCTGAGATTGAGATGACTGAGACGTGTACAACAGGTGGCCAGATATAGGAATCTGGAGTATAAAAGAGAATTAATTATGAGCTGGAGATTTACCAGAATCTATATAGTATTTAAAACCATTGGCTTGAGTAAGATCACCAAAACAGCGATACGGCCGTCTTTATATAGAAGGAAGATAACAAAAACTCTCAGTGTTGAAGAATTCCAATGTTAGAGACATAGGGGAGCGTTGAACACCACAGGACATACCTGTAATCCTAGTACTCTGGGAAGCTGAGGGAGGAACATCACTTGAGCCCAGGAGTTCGAGACCAGCCTGAACAAGAGCAAGATTTTGTCGCTACAAAAAAAAAAAAAAAAT
>NW_012149363.1:577235-578280 GCF_000956105.1 Propithecus coquereli
GAGACAATCAACAGAGTGAATAGACAACCTACAGAATGAAAGAAAATATTTGCATCCTATATATCTGATAAAGGGCTAATAACCAGAATCTACAAAAACTCAGCTAGAAAGAAACAAACAACCCCATTAAAAAGTGGGCAAAAGACATGAACAGAAGTTTTTCAAAAGAAGATAGACTAATGGCCAACAAACATGAAAAAATGCTCACCGTCTCTAGTCATCAGGGAAATGCAAATCGAAACCACAATGAGATATTGTCCAGTTCCAGTTAGAGTGGCTTTTATCAAAAAGTCCCAAACAAGAGATGCTGGTGTGGATGCGGAGAGAAAGGAACACTTATACACTGTTGGTGGGACTGCAAACTATTACAACCTCTATGTAAAGTACTATGGAGATACCTCAAAGAACTAAAAGTAGACCTACCATTTGATCCAGCAAACCCACTACTGTGTGTTTACCCAAAGGAAAAAAAAGACATTTTATAAAAGAGACACTTGCACTCAAATATTTACAGCAGCACAAATCACAATTGCAAAGATGTGGAAAAAACCCAAGCACCCACCAATACAAGTGGATTAATCAAATGTGCTATATGTATACCATGGACTATTACTCAGCCATAAAAAAAATGGTGAAATAATACCTTTCATAACAACCTGGATGGAACTGGAGACCATCTTTTTGAGTGAATTATTGCAAAAATGGAAAAACAAACACCACATGTACTCACTACTAAATTAGAACTAATTGATCAACACTCAGGTGCACATATGGTAGTAAAATTCAGCGGAAATCAAGCAAGTGGAGGGGAGGAGAGGGTGAATGAATTCAAACCTAATTGGTACAATGCACACTAACTGCGTGATGTACACACTTGTAACTTTAACTCAAAGTGTACGAAAGCAATTCATGTAACCAAAACCTTTGTACCCCTATAATATTCTGAAATAAAAACAAATAAACTTTTTTTTATTTTGAGATAATTGTAGATTCACATTCATTTTTTTAAATACAGGAAGATTCTATATATGCTTCATCCAATTTA
>NW_012149363.1:579082-581650 GCF_000956105.1 Propithecus coquereli
ACAGGCATACAATTTGTAATAATTAAATCAAGGTAATTGAGGTATCCATCACCTCAAATACTTATCATTTCTTTGTGTTTGATAAAGCATTTTTAGAACTACTCCTGATAGGAAATAAAAGAAAACAAATAAAATAAAACTTTGTTTGTAATTTCAGAGGCTCTACAAACCATTCCATTCCAGTCCATACAAAACATTGCACATATTATAAATACAAAGAACATTATTTTTGATTCGTATATTGGAAATTTTGATGAATGGACCATTCAGCAAGCAGGCTATGAAGAAAATTTTTTTTTTTGGCAAATCAACCTAAAGCCACTGTGCACAATTGCAAGAAATGCCTGTGTGTGATTATAATAGCAATCCTATATTTATTTATGCAAACAACACTTACTAAGTATTTATGATTGTTTAACACAGTGCAAATGTTAGAATATAAAGGAGATTAAGACACAGCCTTTGTTCTTGAGGGTCGTAGTATCGCAGGAGTAAGAGCCATGTTAGCCATATAATTTGTAATAAATATCACACAGACTGTAAGAGGCCGAGACAGAAGTCCAAAGGACTATAAAACCACAGATAAGTAATTGTGGCAAAAGTCACTGTGGAAGAGTCACAGCAATGCTTTCTAGTCTGAATATTATAATTATAATTGGGAACTTGGTAGGTAAAAATCATATAAAAGCTTACCGGAAGATATTGGAGGGTCTCACATTTCCAAAGCAAAATATTCTATAAGTGTGTATGCAATCTTGTGTTTTAAATATCTTACAGGGGGAATTTTGGCAGTGGAGTCTCTTCAAGCAAGGAATAGGGGCCTGCTTAAGTCAGGATAGGAAAGATTACTAGGAAGAATTCAAGAGATATTTGAGGTTTGTGGACAGTGATGTACTCACAGAAATCATCAGGGGAGATAAGATAGGAATGTTTGATTAGAGGAAAAAAAATATAAGGAGGGGTCCAGGTGATCTATTTGGTTGTTTTGTTTTGTTTGTTTGTTTTTGAATTCTTTTTTATTTCAGCATATTACAGGGGTACAAATGTTTAGGATACATGTATTACCTTTGCCCCATCCAAATCAGAGCTTAAAGCATGTCCATCCCCCTGATGGTGCGCACTGCACCCATTAGGTGTGAATATACCCATCCCTGGTTCCCCCCCCCCACTTGCCCGACACCCAGTGAATGTTACTACTATATGTGCACTTAAGTGTTGATCGGTTAATACAAATTTGTTGGTGAGTTCATGTGGTGCTTGTTTTTCCATTCTTGTGACATTTTCACCTAGTAGAATAGGCCCCAGCTCTACCCAGGATAATACAAGAAATGCTAGATTACCATTGTTTTTTGTGGCTGAGTTGGACTCCATGGTATACATATATCACATTTTATTAATTCACTCATGTATTGATGGGCACTTGGGTTGTTTCCACATCTTTGCAATTGTGAATTGTGCTGCTATAAACATTCGAGTGCAGATGTCTTTTTTATAGAATGTCTTTTATTCTTTTGGGTAGATGCCCAGTAATGGGATTGCTGGATCAAATGGTAGTTCTACTTTTAGCTCTTTGAGGTATCTCCATATTACTTTACACAGAGGTTGTAATAGGTTCAGTCCCACCAGTAGTGTATGAGTGTTCCTTTCTCTCCATATTGATGTCAACATTTATTGTTTGGGGATTATTTAATAAAATCCATTCTCACTGGAGTTAAGTTATATCTCATTGTGCTTTTGATTTGAATTTTCCCAATGATTAGAGATATGAGCATTATTTCATATGTTTGTTGGCCATTAGTCTGTCTTCTTTTGAAAAGTTTCTGTTTATGTCCTTCACTCACTTTTTAATGGGCTTGTTTGATTTTTTTTCTTGCTGATTTTCCTGGGTTCTATATAGATTCTATTTATCAGCCCTTTATCAGATGTGTAGCATGGGAATATTTTCTTCCATTCTGTAGGTTGTCTGTTTGCACTTGTGATAGTTTCCTTGGCTGTGCAGACACTTTTTAATTTGATGAGGTCCCATTTATTTATTTTTGTTGTTGTTATGATTGCCTTTGGATTCTTCTTCACAAATTCATTGTCTAATCCATTGTCTATAAGAGTTTTTCCAACATTTTCTTCTAGAATTCTTATAGTTTAATGTCTTAGGTTTAAGTCTATTAACCACTGTGAGTTGATTTTTGTGAGAGGTGAAAGATTTAGATGCTGTTTCACTCTTCTACATGTGGCTATCCAATTTTTGAAGCATCATTTATTGAATAAGGATTATTTTCCCCAGTGTATGTTTTTGTCTGTTTTGTCAAAGACTAGATGGTTATATGAGTATCGTTTTATATCTGGTTTCTCAGTTCTGTTCCATTGGTGTATGACACCATTCTTGTGCCAGTACCGTGCTGTTTTAGTTACCATAGCCTTGTAGTATAGCTTGAAGTCTACTAAATTGATGCCTCCCAATTTGTTCTTTTTGCTTAAGATTGTTTTTGCTATATGGGATCTTCTCTTGTTGCATATGAAACATAGATTTTTTTTTTCTGGACCTGCAAAAAATGATGTTGGTATTTTAAT
>NW_012149363.1:581700-582154 GCF_000956105.1 Propithecus coquereli
CTACACAACAAATCACCACAAATGTAGAGACTTAAAACAACATACTTTATTTTTTCAGTTTTGTGGGCCAGGAATGTGGATATGATATAACTTGGCTCTCTGTTCCAGGACTCACAAGGATGTAGACAAGATTTCTCCTTACTGCATTTTTCTCTGCAAATCAGAGCACCTCTTCCAAACTTACCTGGTGGTTGACAGAATTCAATTCATTGTGGTTGTAGGACTGATGTGGCTGTGGCCAGAGCCCACTCTCAGCTTTATAAGCTGCTCCCAGGTCTTTCCCCCAAGGCCTTTCACTGTTCCTCTCACAGGCCTGCTGGCAAAATGGTGCCTATTTCTTCAAGGTCAACTAGACATGATCTCTGCTGTTTGGAGTCTCTCACTTCAGGAAAAGCCAATCTCTTTTGAGAAGGGCTCACCTGATTAAATCAGATCCACTCTGGTTGATCTCCCT
>NW_012149363.1:582204-584948 GCF_000956105.1 Propithecus coquereli
GAGCATGGTATGGCTTTCTGCCTGTTAACATCCTCTGCTATTTCCTTCCTCAATGTTTCATAGTTCTCCCTGTATAAGTCTTTCACCTTCCTAGTTAAACATATTCCTAGGTATTTTATTTTCTTTGTTGCTATTGTGCAGGGTACTGAGTCTTTGATTTGGTTCTCAGTTTGAATAATGTTGGTGTATATGAATGCTATTGATTTCTGTAGATTGATTTTGTAACCCGAGACTTTGATGAATTTTTTATCAATTCCAGTAGTCTCATGGCAGACTCTTTGGAGTTTTCTGGATATGAAATCATATCATCAGCAAAGAGCAATAGTTTGACCTCTTCTGCCCCATTTGGATGCCCATGGTTTCCTTCTCTTGTTTGATTGCTCTGGCTAGGATTTACAGCACTATGTTGAATAGAAGTGGTGATAGAGGTCCACTTTGTCTAATTCCACTTCTAGGTGGACATGCTTTTAATTTTTCCACATTCAGTATGATGTTGGCTGTGGGTTTGTCACATATGGCTTTTAGGTAAGTCCCATCTATGCATATTTTGTTAAGTGTCCATATCATAAAAGGGTGCTGAATTTTGTTGAATGCTTTTTCTGTGTCTATCGAGAGGATCATATGGCCTTTGTTTTTACTTCTATACATGTGTTGAATTATATGTATAGATTTGCATTTGTTGAACCATCCCTGTATCTCTGGGATGAAGCCCAGTTGGTCGTGATGTATTATTTTTTTGATAAGCACCTGAATTCGGTTTGCTAGGATTTTTTCGAGAAATTTTGCATCTGTATTCATAAGGGATGTCGGTCTGTAGTTGTCTTTTTTTGTTATGTCCTTTCCTGGTTTTGGTATCTGGGTGATGTTGGCTTCACAAAACATGTTGGAGAGGATTCCTTCTTTCTTGATGTGGAATAATTTCTGCAGGATACATACCAGTTCTTTGTAGGTCTGGTAAAAATCAGGTGTGAAACCATCTGGTCTGGGACTTTTCTTTTAAGAAGTTTTTTATTGCTGCTTCAATTTCAGTATTTGATATTGTTCTGTTCAGGAATTCTATTTCTTCCTGATTCAGGCTAGGGAGGCTGTGTATTTCTATGTATTTGTTCATTTCTTTCACATTTTCAAGTTTATCTGCATAGAGGTTTTTATAGTATTCATAGATGGCATTTTGTATTTCTGTGGTATCAGTTGTAATCTCTTCTTTTTTTTTCCTGATTGAGCTCATTAGAGTCCTTTCTTTAACAAAAATCAGAGCAGAACTAAGTGAAATTGATAACAAAAACTATACAGAATATTAATAAAACAAAAAGTTGTTTCTTTGAAAAGATAAAATTGGCATGCCTCTTGCTAGGTTGTTTTGTTGATTCAAGACTTGTACGTTGACTGGTTGGTTTGATATTGTTAACTGAAGAAGACATTAAAAAGAACAGGTAAAAACTGAGGTTGATAAAGTTTGATGTGTCAATGAGATTTCATGTTAGACATGTCTATAGCCATTTAGAAATATTTGTAGGGAGTTCAAGAAGGTGGTTACTTTGCAATATGTAAATTTAGTGGTTTTATTAGTTTTCCATTGCTGCATAAAAATGTACCACAAACTTAGTGTGATAATTAATTTTATGTTTCAACTGAACTGGGCTAAGGGATACCCTGATAGCTGATAAAACATTTCTGGATGTATCTGTATGTCTCTGGAAGGGAGTAGCATTTGAATCAATAGACTGAATAAAGAAGATATGCCTTCACCAATGTTCACAGGCATCATCCAATCTGTTGAGAGCCCTAACGTTCCAAAAAAACAGAGAAGGGGTTATCCTTTCTCTGTTTGAGAAAGGACATTGATCTTCTTCTGACCTCAAACATCAGCTCTATTGTTTCTCAGGTCTTTGCACTCAGATGGAATTATGTCATTGGCTTTCCTCATTTTCTACATTGTAGATGGAAGAACTGCAAAATTTCTCAGCCTACATAATCTCATAGGTTAATTCCTACTATAATCTTGTGTGTGTATCTGATTCTGTTTCTCTGGAGAACTCTAATTATTGCACTTATTAACTTAATGCAACAGTTCTACAGATCAGAAATCTAGTCATGATCTATCTCGGTTCTCTGCGAGTTCTCACCAGGACAAAAATCAAGGTGTCAACTAAATTACATTCTCATCTGGGGCTTATAATGTGAAATAATTCAGTTCCAAGCTCTCTCAGGTTGTTTGCAGAATTTATTTCCTGGCAGGTGTAGATTCATGACACCTTGTTGCTTAAATCGAGCAATAGTGATAGAGATTCTTTGCTTCTTTGAGTCTCTTATATCTGGGAGAGAATTTCCTATACCCTCTTTAAAAATACTCCCCTGTTAAGGACAGGACTACTGTAGAGGATCTCTTTTGATTAGCTCAAAGATAATTGGTTAAAAACCTTAATTGTCCATGTAAAATCCCTTCAACTTTTCCATATCTTTGGTTAGAAAAAAGTCACAAGTTTTGCTTATATTTAATGAATAAGGATTATATAAGATTTTATTCACTGAGTTCACTTTATCTTGTGTCTTTTAGAACAGTTATCTACAATAATTTATCATTGTAAATTAGTGAGAAGATCCAGGGTAAATATCGGAAAAGTAACTAGAATAACATCAATGAAAAAGTGTCCTTCGTAAGTGAACATTATAAATATTAACATGATATTCATATGTAACTTTATAGTGTTATGTATTAATGGATATGTTAACAGAATTATACA
>NW_012149363.1:588988-589624 GCF_000956105.1 Propithecus coquereli
TCACTTTAATAAGTATTATCCGAACATTCTCATTAAAATTTCCATTTCTCTTCACTAAAAATGTCAAGTGTCCCCTTGATCATCAGAATTGACCAACCTTGTCCATCTTCTTTGTTTCTCCTTCATAATTCAAGAGAGAACTCAAAGGTCATGTTGGCTGTCTCATAGCAAAAAGAAATTTCTGTCAGTCTCCTTTGAAACTAGATAAAATTTATTGAAAATGCTCAGGTAAACAGATTGCCAATTAAGCACTTCCAGTTTGACTTATGTCACTTGATTTGTATTAAATTATTGGGATCGTGTAGTTCTAATACTACATTTTTGGAATTTTACAATAGTAATTTTCTAATTTGTTTTCTTCTTGAAGACCCTTTTTTATAGAAGATTCTTGTAATGCAATGATCAAATGAAGTATATAACTCATTGCAACTTATTAAGTCTATTTTCAGTTATTCACAGTGATTAAAAATTAATTTGCTGTGAAGACAAATAAAATATTACATTATTTGAAAACATGTTTGCTTAAATTTTATATCATATAGGAGAGTATAGTAAAGAATAACAAAATTTTGATTTCACTTCTGCTTTCCTTTTTTGTTTACTAGGTATATTATATGTGACCCTATAATATTATTT
>NW_012149363.1:605190-606823 GCF_000956105.1 Propithecus coquereli
GCTTCAAGTTCGAGGATATTTGATAGATTTCTTACTTTAAGTACTTGTTGACAATCAGATCATTTGGTCCATTAATAATTAGGGTATTATGAAATGTACAATTTCCTATGTACTAAGTTTGACAGTTGGTATATCTGACATTTCACTTTGACACTTCTTGTTTTATTTTGTTTTTCTATTGTGAAGGTACATCCTCATTTTCAAATGCACATTTTGGCTTGTGATTAAGTACTTGTTGACAATCAGATCATTTGGTCCATTAATAATTAGGGTATTACGAAATGTACAATTTCCTATGTACTAAGTTTGACAGTTGGTATATCTGACATTTCACTTTGACACTTCTTGTTTTATTTTTATTGTGAAGGTACATCCTCAAGTCTTTCAGTGCACATTTTGGCTTGTGATTACTTTTCGAAGTTTTTGCGGGGGCAATTTTTGTGAAACCACGGGTAAGTCAAAAATTCGTGTTATTTTTGAGTATGAGTTTCATTGTAGAACCAGTGCAGTGCAGACAGCTTGAAATATCAACACAGTGTTTGAGAAGGATGTGGCTGATGAATGCACAGCGTGTCAGTGGTTTGAGAAGTTCCCTTCTGGTGATTTTAATCTTGAAAATAAGCCACGTGGGTGACGTGAGACCTAGGTGGGTAATGAATAGTTAAAAGCTGTAGAGGCAACAAACCCATCTCACCTACACGTGAATTAGCAGCAAGATTTGACGTTATTATTCCAACAATATTAGACCATTTGAAACAAGTCGGCAAGGTAAAGAAGCTAGATACGTGGGTATCGCATGAATTAAATGAGCGTCAGAAATCATCTCGAGCTCGTCTTTGTTTGCTATCATGACAAAAAAGCAAACCATTCTATATGGTATCGTTAAGTGTGATGAAAAATGGATTCTATTTGGCAATTGCAAACATTTGAAACAATGGTTGGATAAAGATGAAGTGCCAAAACACAGTCCAAAACCGAATATTCATCCAATAAAGCTAATGAAGACTGTTTGGTGGTTCAATGCTGGTATTAATATTATCCACCGCAGCCTCATGAAACCTGGTTAGTCCATTATAGGTGAAATCTATTGCAAGCAATTGGATGGAATGATGAGGACGCTTGCGATTAAGCAGCTAAATTTGGGCAATAGAGACAGGTCAATTCTCTTGCAAGAGAATGCTCAACCACATGTTGCACAAACAACGCTGCTCAAACTACACAAGCTGGACTTGGAAACTCTCTGTCATCCATCGTATTCACCAGATCATGCACCAACTAACTACCACTTCTTCCAAGTGTTTTGGACCACTTCTTAAAAGGAAAAATATTCAATTCTCAACAAGCTGTGGAAAACATCTTTTGTGATTTCATCACCACTCACTCTCCAGGCTTTTTCACTGCTGGTATAAACAAGCTACCATTAAGATGGCAAAATTGTGTTGATAATTTAGGTGCATACTTTGATTAATTGTATTGCTTCTTGTTTGAGATATAATAAACTACATTTTTGATTGAAAACTAAGCATTTCATATTTAATGACCAAGAAATTAAAGGTAATCACAAGCCAAAATGTGCATTTGAAAGACTGAGGATGTACCTTCACAAGCAAAATAAAACAAGAAGTGTCAGAGT
>NW_012149363.1:606873-609099 GCF_000956105.1 Propithecus coquereli
ATAATAATATAATATACATTCTCAAATTTAGTTTTCTTTTTAAATACCCATTTTCTCATAGAGTTGACTGTTGAACAACACATATTTGAACTGCATGGGTCCACTTAAGGATTTTCTTCCAACTCTGCCACCCTAGAGACATCAAGACCAACCCCTTTCCTTCCTCCTCCTCCTCAGTGGACTCAACATGAAGACGATGACAATGACAATCTTCATGATGACCCACTGCCACTTAATTGTAAGTGTATTTTATTTTTCTTATGATTTTCTTAATAACATTTTCTTTTCTTTAGCTTACTTCATTTTAAAAATACAGTATATAATACATATACAAAAAATGTGTAATGGACTGTATGTTGTTGGTAAAGCTTCTGATCAATAATAGGGCATTAGTAATTAAGGTTTTAGAGAGTCAAAACTTAACATGCTGATTTTTGTCTGTGTGTGGGACCAGCACCCCTAACCCCTGCTTTATTAAGGGTCAACTGTATTTATTACCTACTGATTCTCTCAACTGACAGTTTTTGGGATCAGGTGATTAAAAGAAGAAAAATGCCTTTTGAATAGGGCCTTTTCTAATAAACAATATGTTTACCAGTGTATAAATTTTTAGAATCAGGATTCAAGCTTCTTGGATTAAATTCTGGGTATGAACTTAAAACTGGCATGGCCCTCGGCAAGTTACATGACTTCTGTAAACATTACCTCCTCTATCTTCAAAATAGGAATAATGAATTTAATTGCACAAGTGTTATAAAAATTATCTGAGACAATTGACATAAAGAAGGGTTTAGATATATTAATCACTGAATAACTTTAGTCTTTGTCACTATAATTTTTAAAATATAAAGATACTTGCATATTTTACATTTATAACTTCTCCCATATCCACAATGTTCTGAAATGGAAGTTTAAATCAGTCTCCTCAACCCCTGTGAGGTCAGTGGTTTGCTGTGTTAGTCCCTCTTCTGTTGCTTCTAACAGAATATCTAAAGTAGATAATTCATGCAGAAAAGGGCCTATTTGCTGGTGGGAAGACTCCACAGAATCCTGAGGCACCTAGGGGCAACACAAGACAAAGAGGCCTGGGTGTGCTAATATGCCAGCTCAGCTCCCTCTTCCTCTTCTTACAAAGCCACCAGTTCCACTACCATGGTAATCCATTAACCCATTAATCCATTAATCTATGAACTAATTCATCCACTTAAGAGAATGGAGCCCTTATGATCCAATAACCTCTTAAAGGTCCCACCTCTCAATACTTCTACATCGGTGACTAAGTTTCAACATGAGTTTTGGAGGAGACATTCAAAGCACAGCAATTACTTTACCCATTTATGTATCCTCTTTGTGACAAACACAAACTTTCACAACAAATGTGCTCAAATGACTTTTGAATGAATACATTAATTAGTTTTATGATGAAATATCAAATGAAGGATGTAAAATAGAGCACCTGTCAATACAAATTAAGTGCAAGATGAATAGACAAAATAGAAATCGTCTTGTCAGTTTGTGAATAAAACAAAATTTTCTTATCATATTTTAGATATTAGTTTTGAGATAGCTTCCTCTAAAAGAACTGGAGTAGGTAACTATTAAATTACCCTTTAATTAACAAAGATGTCAATTCATCAAGCAAATATTATAAATTTTATTGAACATTTGAATATGCTTTATTCTGAAAATCTATACTTTAACTATGGGAAATTTAGTTAAAATTTTTGAATAACTATGCAATTAAAATATGTTCCATTGGTTGAAAAATAATATTGCATAACTAAGGTGCAATTAGCTTATTATTACAGCTCTGAGTATTCTACAAACTCTGGAAGCATTTTTACAGTTTGCTAACATAAACACAAGCAATCAACTGTAGTATTTGAAGGTTTCTATGTAAACTTCATGGACTCTTATGTTATTAATCTTTCCATGTTCCAAGTGATTCAGTTTATTATTTGTATTTGGAATCCATAAATCTATTTCTTTGCTAGTACCAAACTCAAGAAATTTTCTACCCTATTATTCATAAAGTTGCCTTTTCTTAAAAGTAAGTTTATGAACTATGTATCAGAAATAGTTTCCAAGTTATCTATTACAAGTATTGTGTGTCATAGTGAGAAAACTGTACCATAATTCACTTTGATCTATGATCTTTAAACTATATTTCATAAAAAAATCTTTTAACTGTGGAATTAGTGGTATTAAAATCATCTTAAGATCCTC
>NW_012149363.1:609466-609773 GCF_000956105.1 Propithecus coquereli
AACTCCCTGAGAAAATGGTAATAAAAAGAAAACTTTTGATACTTTCATATCTAGTAAACTTTATTTTGCAATTTGTTTATCATTTAGCTAGAAACTTTATTCTGAGTTGGAAAGAATTTAACATTGGAATTTTGAATGCCTTTTAAAATTTTCCAGTAGTTTCCAGTGTTGCTGTTGAAAACAAATACAGTTGTGATTCTTGATCTTTTGTATGCACTCTTTTTTTCCTGCAAGCTTGTAGAAACTTCTCATGGAATTCAGAACTCTCAAATTGCACTATAGTGCATCCATGATGTGGTTTTTCTTT
>NW_012149363.1:612633-615062 GCF_000956105.1 Propithecus coquereli
TTTTTTTATTTAAAGAATATTTAAATAGAATTCTTAATGACTAATACTATTATGTGCTCTTCATAAGTACTTAAAATGGAATGTTTTTATGCTTTTAAAACATAATCTTTTCATCTTTAAGTATTAGGTCTTACATTCAAAGAATGTTCATAACACTGAGTCAATTTAATACTTATAAAAAGGCATTATATTCAGAAAGGCAGATTTTATTGATTACATTTTTCAGTGGTGTAAACTGATATCTGGAGAGTTTAAGTGATTTTTTTTTAAGTTCATAGAACCGATACATTTCTATTGCTCCACTTTTTGTAGTTTAATATATAGAAAATTGAAACATGAAGTCTAAGTACTTATCCAACTGTTCTTTGAAATAAAACTATGTGTTGCCCACCTGGACTCTCTATCTTCCAGATTACCATTTAGTGCACTAAAGTGAAAATAAATGGAAAGAAATTGCATATTCGACAATTCAATTGGCTTGTGTGTATGTGTGTGTGCATGTTTTAAGTCTTTTACAGTTGCAGTAGATAAAATATAGAATTCTGGGAAGATTTGCAATTTTGATTAGCATAAGTAGACTCAACAAAGAAAATAATGCTTATCTTTACATTGGTGAATGAATATAGATGATTATGCTACGCTTCTTCTAGGCTTTTTAGGGATATTTTAATTCATTCAACAAATATTTATTGATCAAACATTATAAGTCAGGCCTCTGACAAATTCAAGGGACTATTTATTTAGTTGGGCTTATACTTATTGTGTATCTACCATATGCACTGGTGTCTTGCCAGATACAAAGAGTATACTTGTTAACTGGATAAACAAGAACCTTAAAATCAAGAATCTTAAAAGATAATTATAGTCTCTGAAGCAATATTAGAGAATGTCTAATGTAATCTATTCACAGTAAAAAATATTAAAAAACAGAAAACCCCAAATTTTAAGTGACTTCAAATTTAAGAAATAAATAGTCACATAGAGAAGTCTAAAATCCTGATCATTTATTTTGAAACACACAACAATGGCTGCATATGAACCAGATATTTTACCATCATTTTGAAACAGTAGTTGCTAAAAGAGGTGTCAAATAGGTAAGCAGAAGATCATTAGCCTGAGACTATCTCTGTATTTTGAATTCCTAAGTGATAAACCACAATCTAACTTAGTAAGTAAAAAAAAAAAAAAACCTAAAACATAACTTAGGAGTATATTTTTGTAACAAATAGCTGAGTTTTGGTCAATCACAGCTGAGCTTCAGCCAATCATAGGCAGTCAACTGACCAGGCCATGCCCAAATAAGGCAAATACATAGAGGTAGCCAATCAGGTCACTTCTCCACTGATGGGATTAAGACCACTGGGACTTAATGATGCTATGTCTGAGGCTGTAAGAGGATAGGAGATGAAGGAATTGCCTGAGCAGAAGCCTGAAATAAAGGCAGATATTAACTGCCTAGTTGGGGGACATATATCAGCAATCTGGGAGTACAGCAAAGCATGCTCCAACCTCAGAGCCTAAGGGGGTCTCATGCAGGAAAAGCCGCCGGTGGCCTGACATGAAAACTTCTCATGGCTGTAGAGGTAGATTGCAGTATGTCAGCCCAGGAGAAGGGTCTCAGGGCTTCCATGGTTTGAACAGTTCCTTCTCTCCTTTTCTCTCAACAATGCTTCAGTTAATGTAAAACCAGTCTCCCAGTGGAAAGCATGTAGTTACTTTGTTCCTTGATCAAATGGGTCACAGCTACTGAAGTTAGAGATTGATATCCATGTACATAGCTTGAACTTGGGATAAAATTAGTTTACCTTCATCGAAAGAATTGTACCTACTGAAGAATTATGTGTTTTTCACTTCTAGAAAGGAGAAGGAAATTAGCTAGTGCACCTTGTGATTTTGGCGGGGGGGGGGGACCTGAAACCTTTGATCATTGTATCCCGTGATTTTTTCACATGAGATCATTGTATTTTGCACATGGCAAAGAGAATAAAAAGCAAGTGCTGTATTTCAGTCGTCACCACCTTGGCACCAGAGTGTTGGATGTCCCCTGACTTCCCTGTTTTCTTAAATACTATTTCTGTTTCTGTGTCTTTGTTTCATTCATCTCTTGCAACACAATCTGCCGGGGGACCCTGTCTTTATTGGGGACGTCGGGAACCCCCGATACTCCACTTTGCTTTCATGTTCAGCTTATAAAAGCCCACGATTCACACTGCTGGTTAGCACTCTCTGACTTCTTCTGGGTCTGAGTGCTGCCCAGTTTATGAAATCATTCTTTGTTCAACTAAACTCTATTTTTGTTTTTTTTGTTGTTGTTTTTTTGTTTGTTTTGCTTTGTTTTGTTTTTTAGAGACAGCTCTGTATCACCAGGCTGGAGTCCAGTGGTGCAATCATAGCTCACTGCAGCCTTGAACTCCTGTGCTCAAATGATC
>NW_012149363.1:615112-616240 GCF_000956105.1 Propithecus coquereli
AGGACTTGGAGATACGGTTAAGTACCTTCCAGCCTAGATATATAGGACAGAGTAGGTCAAGGGCTGAGAAAAAAATGCTAATTGCTTAAAAAAATACATTCTCTATAGATCACAACCATTCACACTTATCATTTTGGGTTGGGAGATCATATATACCACAATAGAATCTTCTGATGCCCTGCCTAATGGTAGCACCTGGGTGCCACAGATCTGAGCATCAGTTGGTAGAAGGGGATAGAGGTTTACTCAGCACAGTGATTTTTGTGGGGTACCCTGATCCTCAGCTGATAGGTATTCCTACAATATGGAGTATTTCTGTTCAGTCTCTAGTGAGATTAAACATCCACAATTTTATTAGGGTTTGGAGAAAGACTATCTACCTTCTTTTTGTATGGTAGTTTTAATCTAACATTCTTAACCAGGGAGAAAAATACTAGCAAGAAAATAGCACCCAAATATAGACTTCAGAGAGAAAAATGGGATTTATTTTGGTCAGAATTATTTTTAAATGAGTCAATTTTAAGAATAACAAAAACAACAGTAACAACACAGTATTAGAAAGCATCACTGTATTCCACCTCTGCCAGAAGGTTTATAAACTTTATGGAAATGGCTTAATAGATTACAAAAATACTGCTATGTAATTTTACAACTCATTTTAAGTAAAAAAAAATTAATTAGCAGATACAAGAATTGGAAGTCTTTTTCACTCTTGTTTTTGCCTCTTAATAATTTTTTACTAATTTTAACAAATTCAGGATCAATAGAGCTTGCCTAATAATTTTTGAATGAACAGTTTTGTTACATTGTCTGGCACATTTTCTAAGCTTCTACAAATTACAGTGTTTTTGAGCCCTTAAGACATAAATACTTATCAGCCAAACAATTACCTTTAATTTCTGAAAATATTGTGTCCACTCAAATTGAATTATAATTCAGCTACAAACTATTCATTAAGTCAATATTTCTCAATAACTAATGAGTATTTGAAAAAGTATCAAGTTCCAAAGTAGATGTATGGTAAAAAGATGATTTTTTTTATTTAAAGAATATTTAAATAGAATTCTTAATGACTAATACTATTATGTGCTCTTCATAAGTACTTAAAATGGAATGTTTTTATGCTTT
>NW_012149363.1:616950-617401 GCF_000956105.1 Propithecus coquereli
TTATTGTGGAATAATTTCTGTAGTATAGGTGTGAGTTCTTCTTTGAATGATTGGTAAAACTCTGAAGTGTAGCCATCTGGTCCAAGACTTTTACATTTTGGGAGGTTTTTGATTGCTGCTCCAATTTCTGAGCTTGAGATTGGTATATTAAGATATTGTTTTACCTCTTGGGTGAACTTAGGGAGGTTGTATGTTTCCAGGAATTTGTCTATTTTGTCCTCGTTATATAGTTTGGGGGCATATAGGTTTTTGTAGTAATCAAAAATAATGTTTTGTATTTCCATGGCATCTGTTGTGACCTCTCCTTTTTCATTTTTGATTGTGTTTATTAGAGACCTTTCCCTTTGGATTCTAGTCAATCTAGCAAGAGGGGTGTCAATTTTCTTTGTCTTTTCAAAAACCAGCTTTTGGTTTTGTTGATCTTCCATATAGTTCTCTTGTTCTCAATTTC
>NW_012149363.1:618304-618628 GCF_000956105.1 Propithecus coquereli
ACTGAGATTGGATCATCTGTTCTTATCTCTTTTATGTCCATTGCCTGCTCACCCTTGATAACATAAATATAATTATCATACACCTTAGTCAGTAATAGAAACAGATTAGCTTTTTACAACAACAATCTTTTCAGCTTTACAACGGCTTTTGAAAAACTGTAATTGACTATCTTTTTTTTATGATCATATTAAATGTATTTTGGTTCAAGTTTTCCAGATTATCATTCTTATAACTTTGCTACATGATATATTGTGAGTCAGAACTAGAATTATACTTAATTTTCAGCACATGCTACTACAATCCAGAACTTCTACATCCTAGAA
>NW_012149363.1:620308-620654 GCF_000956105.1 Propithecus coquereli
AGGAGAGTTAGGTCCCACATTCATAAATTAGCAACTTCCCTGTGCTACTAACTTCCTATCATAAACATTTATTTTGAGCAGACTGAATTACTGAAGCCAGATGCTTAGAGTGATCAATTTCACCCATTTCTCCACTTTTCTTTGCTTTTATTAGCGCAACTTTAAAATTTCATAATTTCTCTTTTAGAGAGTAACAACATTCCTCTCTCTCTTAATATATTTCTGTAGAAGGCAGATATATATTAGATAACACTGAGATTGGATCATCTGTTCTTATCTCT
Organism: Propithecus coquereli; assembly: GCF_000956105.1. Taxonomy (NCBI): domain Eukaryota; kingdom Metazoa; phylum Chordata; class Mammalia; order Primates; family Indriidae; genus Propithecus; species Propithecus coquereli. The sequence continues at coordinate 620,590 of NW_012149363.1, forward strand.
TTTATGTCCATTGCCTGCTCACCCTTGATAACATAAATATAATTATCATACACCTTAGTCAGTAA
>NW_012149363.1:620704-621024 GCF_000956105.1 Propithecus coquereli
CTTAATTTTCAGCACATGCTACTACAATCCAGAACTTCTACATCCTAGAAGTGCACTATAAAAACCCACAGCAAGTTACACAGTTTTCCATTGAGGGAATGAGAGAAACTCATGTATTGAAATGGTAGGCAGTATCATCATGGAAAGGCTGCTTCGCAACAGGAATTTAATTAGGCTCAAATATGGTAAATCAAGAAACTGAACGTTATTCCTTCTCTAATTGCCCAGCCACTTTCAGAAGCCTGGATTACAGTTTGAGCAACATGTTAATTTATAGAGATTTGTGATGGGAATTAGTTAATACTTGGGACTGCCTTCTA
>NW_012149363.1:632596-636007 GCF_000956105.1 Propithecus coquereli
GATTGGGATTGGTTTGCTCTTCCTTTTCCAAGTCCTTGATTCTATTTATTAGGCTGTCGATTTCTAAATTTTCTGTTTTTTGGATATGAGCATTTATTGCTATTAGTTTTCCTCTCATAAATGCTTTTGCTATATCCCACAGGTTTTGATAGCTTGTTTCTCTGTTATCATTTAGTTCGAAGAAGTTCTTGATTTCCCTCTGTATTTCCTCCTTGACCCAGGAGTTAGTCAACAATAGATTGTTTAATTTCCATGACTTTGTGAGGTGGCGAGTATTTCTGTTGGAATTGAACTCTAATTTTAAACCACTATTGTCCAAGAAAGTACACGGTATAATTTCTATTTTTCTGAATTTGTTGAGGTCTGATTTGTGGCCAAGTATGTGATCAATTTTGGAGAAAGTTCCGTGGGCTGATGAGAAGAATGGAAATTCGGCTTTATTTGGGTGGAATGTTCTGTAGAGATCTGTCAGACCCTTTTCCTCAAGAGCTCTGTTTAAGTCCATTATTTCTTTGCTTATTTTCTGTTTGGAAGATCTGTCCAGTTCGTTTAGTGGAGTGTTGAAATTCCCTGTTACTATGGTGCTATTGTTTATCATGTTGTTTATATCAGAGAAGGTTTGCTTTATGTAACTGGGTGCTCGTGTATTGGATGCATAGATATTAAGGATTGTAAACTCTTCTTGTTGGATCTTCCCTTTCACCAATATATAGTGGCCATCTTTGTCTTTTTTTACTTTTGCTATTTTAAAGCTTATGTTATCTGAAAATAGTATAGCTATCCCGGCTTTCTTTTGACTTAGATTCGCCTGGATGATAGTTTTCCATCCATTGACCTGTAGTCTGAAGGCATCTTTGTGGATTAGATGTGTTTCCTGTAGACAGAAGATACTAGGCTTGTGGATTTTTATCCACTCTGCCAGCCTGTATCTCTTCAGAAGACAGTTCAGACCATTTACATTTATTGAGAGGATTGAGATTTGTGTTAGATTTCCATTCATATTGTTGGGTGAAATCTTGTTGTTTTGTTTTGCTCCTTGAGCTATCATGTAGTCCGTGTTCTAAGCTTTAACTCTTGAATGATTTTACTTTGAAGAGTGTCCTTTATGCTGTTCAATGTGTAATGCAGGACTGAGTACTTTCTGTAGGCCTGGTCTGGTCTTTGCAAAATGCATCAGTGATTGCTTGTCTGGGAAGGATTTTATTACTCCCTCATAAATGAAGCTTAATTTTGCCAGATAAAGAATTCTGGGTTGGGCATTATTCTGTTTTAGAAGATTAAGGATAGGGACCCCGACCCTTCTGGCTTGTACGGTTTCAGTTGAGAAATCAGCAGTTAGTCTGATTGGCTTTCCTTTATAGGTCATTTGTTGCTTTCGTCTCGCTGCTCAAAGGATTGCTTCTTTCGTGTTTACTTTGGTCAGTCTAATAACTACGTGATGTGGTGATTACCTTTTCACATTGCATCTCCGAGGAGTTCTGTGGGCTTCTTGTATCTGGATATCCAGATTTCTGGCCAGGCCTGGCATATTTTCCTCCAGTATTCCATGAAATAAATTTTCCAGCCCTTGAGTATCTTCTTCTTCTCTCTCTGGAAGACCAATGATCCTAAGGTTCTGTTTCTTTACATAATCCCACATTTCTTGACCCTTGCTTCTGAGTTCTTTTTCTTCATCTGATTTGTTCTACACGTAGACATTATCTTCAAACTCTGAGATTCTTTCCTCTGCACCATCCATTCTTTTCTTGAGGCTTTCCATTGTGTTTTGAAGTTCCCTGAATTCCTCCTTCATTCACAAGATTTCTGTTTGGTTTCTCCTTAGTATTTCAATTTCTTTGGAAAATTATTTATTCATTTCCTGGATAGTTCTTTATGTTTCTTTATGTTGAGATTCCATTTTCTCTTCAATTCTGTTCAGTTTCCTTACAATCCATAATTGGAATTCTTCCTCTGTCAGTTTAATCGTATCATGTATGTTGGTATCAGTTGATGGAGATCGAATATTTTCTTTTGGAGGTGACTTTTCTCTGTGATCTTTCATGTTTCTTGTGTTCTTTTGCTGCTTCTTTCTCATCAGGCTGCTTTGTCAATGACTGGAAGTGCTATGACTGGTTTATGAACTTAGTTTGGGGGCTCCTAAGGGATGTTCCTTTGCAAAGATGAAGAGGTGTGCCCTGGTCTTGTGCTGTCTTGGTGGGGTTTTGGCCTATTGGGTTATCTCTGCCCTGTTGTGTGCTCCTTCTGCTTGTGGTGGTTAGTGAGTTTCTTTCCGTTGCTTAGTTTTCCAGGAGTTGGGTGACTTTTGTGTGTGTGACTCCGCTATCGACTACTTGGTTGAGATGGAAGGCACTGGGTTTAGCTATGAGGTTACTCTCTCTTTTGTTGTTTGAATTTTGCGTAGAGGGGTCAGTTGTCAAGGTATTCCAGAACCTTTGAATTGAGCTCTAAAACCCCAAATGGGACATACAAGAGCCTGAGTCTTTGGGAAATGTTTTTCCACTCTACTTGAGCCTTGTTACCACTTTAGATGTGGTCAGAAGAGCAGCAGGAATCGGTGTGCCTGAGACAGTATACTTCAGAAATTGCTTGATCTATAGCTAGGAGAGAGCTGCTAATATGTTATTCAGGGCTCATTAGGCACTCTTGTGGAGGAATTCCTAATGGGTGTGTCAATTGGTGCAATTGCTGAGGACTCTGGTCGAGATTTTCCTTCCCAGACCACTAGCCCCTAAGATGACAACAGCCTGGGCACCAAGCACAAGCTTTTGTGTTATGATCTTGTCAGGTGTTCAAAACCAATCAGCTGTATCACGTCAACAAACTGTCCCCGTTTGCTTAGATCCAAGGTCGTACAGATTCAGGATAGACCTATGGGGAAAGTATTTCTTCTCCTATCTCCCTAACTTCACGGGCAGGCTCTGTCTTGGAGAGCTGTGGGAGGGGCATTGGCTGAGACTTTTGCAAGGCCCGGCCTGAAAAACATCTTCTCTCATTTCTTTCCTCTTCTGAGGGCGGGTTTTGACCTGCCAGAAGGGGAGAAAACCCCCCATACTGGGGGAAGGGCAATTCCTGGGGCTACCTGGCATCTCAGCTCACGAAGTGGCAACCCTTATTATTTCACCCCTTCAAGGGCAGAGTTGTGTCTAGTTGCTAACAAGTACACACTTCAGGGCCCCTAGAGAAGCCCTGCCTAAGGCCCCTGAGGGACCCAGACCAGAAAGCAGCCTGTCCCGCTATTCCTCCACAGTAGATGTGGGGTCAACCCTTTGGTATGCAATATCTGTGGTCAGATCGCAGTCAAGGGTCATCCACCACCCCTACAGGGTCACAGTCCAGAGAACAGCTTCCCTTATTCCTCTGCACTACCAAGGGTGGGGAACTAATTCTTTGGGAGGAGGCGCTGATTACCAA
>NW_012149363.1:636057-639731 GCF_000956105.1 Propithecus coquereli
GTTATCATTTAGTTCGAAGAAGTTCTTGATTTCCCTCTGTATTTCCTCCTTGACCCAGGAGTTAGTCAATAATAGATTGCTTAATTTCCATGACTTTGTGAGGTGGCGAGTATTTCTGTTGGAATTGAACTCTAATTTTAAACCACTATTGTCTGAGAAAGTACACGGTATAATTTCTATTTTTCTGAATTTGTTGAGGTCTGATTTGTGGCCTAGTATGTGGTCAATTTTGGAGAAAGTTCCGTAGGCTGATGAGAAGAATGTAAATTCGGCTTTATTTGGGTGGAATGTTCTGTAGAGATCTGTCAGACCCTTTTGTTCAAGAGCTCTGTTTAAGTCCATTATTTCTTTGCTTATTTTCTGTTTGGAGGATCTGTCCAGTTCGTTCAGTGGAGTGTTGAAATCCCCTGTTATTATGGTGTTATTGTTTATCATGTTGTTTATATCAGAGAAGGTTTGCTTTATGTAACTGGGTGCTCATGTTTTGGGTGCATAGATATTAAGGATTGTATACTCTTCTTGTTGGATCTTCCCTTTCACCAATATATAGTGGCCATCTTTGTCCTTTTTATTTTTGCTATTTTAAAGCTTATGTTATCTGAAAATAGTATAGCTATCCTGGCTTTCTTTTGACTTCCATTCGCCTGGATGATAGTTTTCCATCCATTGACCTTTAGTCTGAAGGCATCTTTGTGGATTAGATGTGTTTCCTGTAGACAGAAGATACTAGGCTTGTGGATTTTTATCCACTCTGCCAGCCTGTATCTCTTCAGAAGACATTTCAGACCATTTACATTTATTGAGAGGATTGAGATTTGTGGTAGATTTCCATTCATATTGTTGGGTGAAATCTTGTTGTTTTGTTTTGCTCCTTGAGCTATCATGTAGTCCGCGTTCTAAGCTTTGACTCTTGAATGATTTTGCTTTGAATAGTGTCATTTATGCTGTTCAATGTGTAATGCAGGACTGAGTACTTTCTGTAGGCCTGGTCTGGTCTTTGCAAAATGCATCAGTGATTGCTTGTCTGGGAAGGATTTTATTACTCCCTCATAAATGAAGCTTAATTTTGCCAGATGAAGAATTCTGGGTTGGGCATTATTCTGTTTTAGAAGATTAAGGATAGGGACCCCGACCCTTCTGGCTTGTACGGTTTCAGTTGAGAAATCAGCAGTTAGTCTGATTGGCTTTCCTTTATAGGTTATTTGTTGCTTTCGTCTCGCTGCTCGAAGGATTGCTTCTTTCGTGTTTACTTTGGTCAGTCTAATAACTATGTGATGTGGTGATTGCCTTTTCACATTGCATCTCCCAGGAGTTCTGTGGGCTTCTTGTATCTGGATATCCAGATTTCTGGCCAGGCCTGGCATATTTTCCTCCAGTATTCCATGAAATAAATTTTCCAGCCCTTGAGTATCTTCTTCTTCTCTCTCTGGAAGACCAATGATCCTAAGGTTCTGTTTCTTTACATAATCCCACATTTCTTGACCCTTGCTTCTGAGTTCTTTTTCTTCATCTGATTTGTTCTACACGTAGACATTATCTTCAAACTCTGAGATTCTTTCCTCTGCACCATCCATTCTTTTCTTGAGGCTTTCCATTGTGTTTTGAAGTTCCCTGAATTCCTCCTTCATTCACAAGATTTCTGTTTGGTTTCTCCTTAGTATTTCAATTTCTTTGGAAAATTATTTATTCATTTCCTGGATAGTTCTTTATGTTTCTTTATGTTGAGATTCCATTTTCTCTTCAATTCTGTTCAGTTTCCTTACAATCCATAATTGGAATTCTTCCTCTGTCAGTTTAATCGTATCATGTATGTTGGTATCAGTTGATGGAGATCGAATATTTTCTTTTGGAGGTGACTTTTCTCTGTGATCTTTCATGTTTCTTGTGTTCTTTTGCTGCTTCTTTCTCATCAGGCTGCTTTGTCAATGACTGGAAGTGCTATGACTGGTTTATGAACTTAGTTTGGGGGCTCCTAAGGGATGTTCCTTTGCAAAGATGAAGAGGTGTGCCCTGGTCTTGTGCTGTCTTGGTGGGGTTTTGGCCTATTGGGTTATCTCTGCCCTGTTGTGTGCTCCTTCTGCTTGTGGTGGTTAGTGAGTTTCTTTCCGTTGCTTAGTTTTCCAGGAGTTGGGTGACTTTTGTGTGTGTGACTCCGCTATCGACTACTTGGTTGAGATGGAAGGCACTGGGTTTAGCTATGAGGTTACTCTCTCTTTTGTTGTTTGAATTTTGCGTAGAGGGGTCAGTTGTCAAGGTATTCCAGAACCTTTGAATTGAGCTCTAAAACCCCAAATGGGACATACAAGAGCCTGAGTCTTTGGGAAATGTTTTTCCACTCTACTTGAGCCTTGTTACCACTTTAGATGTGGTCAGAAGAGCAGCAGGAATCGGTGTGCCTGAGACAGTATACTTCAGAAATTGCTTGATCTATAGCTAGGAGAGAGCTGCTAATATGTTATTCAGGGCTCATTAGGCACTCTTGTGGAGGAATTCCTAATGGGTGTGTCAATTGGTGCAATTGCTGAGGACTCTGGTCGAGATTTTCCTTCCCAGACCACTAGCCCCTAAGATGACAACAGCCTGGGCACCAAGCACAAGCTTTTGTGTTATGATCTTGTCAGGTGTTCAAAACCAATCAGCTGTATCACGTCAACAAACTGTCCCCGTTTGCTTAGATCCAAGGTCGTACAGATTCAGGATAGACCTATGGGGAAAGTATTTCTTCTCCTATCTCCCTAACTTCACGGGCAGGCTCTGTCTTGGAGAGCTGTGGGAGGGGCATTGGCTGAGACTTTTGCAAGGCCCGGCCTGAAAAACATCTTCTCTCATTTCTTTCCTCTTCTGAGGGCGGGTTTTGACCTGCCAGAAGGGGAGAAAACCCCCCATACTGGGGGAAGGGCAATTCCTGGGGCTACCTGGCATCTCAGCTCACGAAGTGGCAACCCTTATTATTTCACCCCTTCAAGGGCAGAGTTGTGTCTAGTTGCTAACAAGTACACACTTCAGGGCCCCTAGAGAAGCCCTGCCTAAGGCCCCTGAGGGACCCAGACCAGAAAGCAGCCTGTCCCGCTATTCCTCCACAGTAGATGTGGGGTCAGCCCTTTGGTATGCAATATCTGTGGTCAGATCGCAGTCAAGGGTCATCCACCACCCCTACAGGGTCACAGTCCAGAGAACAGCTTCCCTTATTCCTCTGCACTACCAAGGGTGGGGAACTAAATCTTTGGGAGGAGGCGCTGATTACCAAGTCACAGCGAAAATGAGGCTACAGGACCCCGCTGGGAAAACAGCCTCCTTCACTCTCTACTCGGCCCTTCCCATAGTGGAGTCTGTCCGTTTGGCCGGCAGCTCCAGCTACCAAGTCACAGCAAAGAGGCAGCCACGGGTCCCAGCTGGGAAAGCAGCCTCCTTCACTACTCCGCCCTTCCCGGTGTGGAGTCTGTCCCTTTGGCAGGCGGCACCAGCTACCAAGTCACAGCAAAGAGGTGACCACGTGTTTCAGCTTGAAGAGTGGCCTCCTTGGTCACTCGACACTCTTAGGGGTGTGTGCTGTCTCTTTGGTGCAAAATAGCCCAGCTGTGGAGATTCAACAATTGGACTGCTGCGGTCATAGGTTTCAGATATACCCATACACATTCACAGAAAGAGTGTAAAAAGGAAGAAGAACAGAAAGA
>NW_012149363.1:639781-641034 GCF_000956105.1 Propithecus coquereli
AAAACTTTGGTTAAGTCAAAAGATATAATGTCTGAGCATTTGAAGAAAAAAACCCACATATGACAAAATAAGAATATTTTATAGCGAAGAGATAGTAAAAAGAATATAAGGATTTAAAAAAATGTGAAGTTATTTTATACTCTCCTTTTTCACACTAACAATCAGATGCATCAGCAAACCCTATTGTCTCTATCTTCAAAATATATTCTAATTTCAAGTCCTTTTATTAACTTATCACTATCATCCTATTCTTAGCCAATGAATTCCTCTTCGTGTTCTATAACTGTTTCTGAACTGATTTCTCTAATTCCCCATTTAATTCCTAATTCTTATTTTATTCAAAAATCAAAATTATCCTTTTTAAAAACAGATGTTTTAGTGCATTTTCTGTAGCTATAACAGAATATTTTACACTGAGTAATTTATGAACAATTGAAGTTTATTTGCCTTATGGTTCTGAAGACTGGGACATCCAAAATCATGGTGCTTGCATTTTGCAAGGACTTTCATACTGCATCATAACATGGTGCAATGACAAGCGAGTACATGAGACAAAGACAAAAATGATAGCCAAACTTCATAGTTTTAGCAGAAGGATAACTAACCCACTTCTGTGATAATGGAATTAATCCATTCATGAAGGCAGACTGATTATGACCTAATGACCTCTTAAGGTCCTCACATCCCAACATAGTTATATTGGCAACTAATTTCAACATGAATTTTGCAGGAAACATTCAAATCATAGCACAAATCATACGTATCTGATTTTTCCAAATTCTCCAATAATTATGGTTTTGTCCCTCAGTCAGTTGTTATGATTTATTGTGTTTATTGATTTGCATATGCTGAACCATCCTTGCATCCCTGGGATGGATCCTACTCAATTATGATGAATGATCATTTTAATGTGTTGTTAAATTTGGCATTCTATTTTACTCAGGAAAAAATTGATAGTTCTTCTGTGGCTTACACATTTCTAAATAATCTTGTTTTGTCTGTTATTCTGACCCTAACTGTTACTGATTCTTGTACCTTATTTATTCTACCGCAAACTCATTGTACTTCTGAGTTTTCCGTAGAAACCCATATGGCTTATTATATCCCTTCACTGAGGGCCCTGGCCCAGTGTCCTATTACCAAAAAGAACTTTCTGAATAATATCCTACACAACATCCTTCTTAATTACAGATTTCTCTTACAAGCTTAATGCTTTATTAATTTTAATAGCACTCTTCATCATCTCGTTAATT
>NW_012149363.1:653394-654239 GCF_000956105.1 Propithecus coquereli
TGTGTGTGTGTGTACAATTGCCTAGGCCTTAGGAAAAGAATATAATTTTAGGAAAGCACATAATTTATAATAAATCTTGAGGATTTACAACTTTTAGTGTCCAGATACTATAGCATCAGCCATCAAGACACATAATAGAAAAACAAAGAAAAGTGGTTCATGAAAACTAAGGAATAGAGTGTTACCAAAAGGACACAGTCCTTGACAAGGAAAAATTTCATTGAGAAGTCAAGCATTATGGAAGCTAAAAATCTCTGTAAAATTGATGTGAAGGAAAAATTGGAGTAGTTTCAGAGGAGTGATACAAGTGTTAGCAGCAAGTGAGGAATGGAGGCAGTAGTTAAGAAAAATCTTTTGATAAACATCATATTAAGATGAAGAAAGAGACATATATTTGTGAAAGTCCATATATTTTGATTTGAGATATTTGTATCTTTAAAAATAAATGGGAAGCTGCATTTGCAAGACAAAAGTTGGCTGTACTTGTGTAAATGGTGTTTAGAAATTAGTTAGCAAGAGGAACAGCTTTTGTATTTAAGGAATAAAGATAATTAAGAAATAGTATTCTAGGCCAGGCACGGGAGCTCACGCCTGTAATACTAGCACTCTGGGAGGCCAAGGCAGGAGGATCTCTCTAAGTCAGGAATTCGAGACCAGCCTGAGCAAGAGTGAGATCCTGTCTCCACTAAAAAATAGAAAGAAATTAGCTGGATAGCTAAAAATATATAGAAAAATTAGCTGAGCATGGTGGCGCATGCCTGTAGTCTCAGCTACTCGGGAGGCTGAGGCAGAAGGATTGCTTGAGCCCAGGAGTTTGAGGTTGCTGTGAGCTAGGCTGACGCCAT
>NW_012149363.1:654289-656097 GCF_000956105.1 Propithecus coquereli
TAATTTCAAAATATTAAGGGGATACAGATATTTTAGTTTATATGGATCATTTTTGTAATGCTTGAGACCTAGCTATAGGTATGCCTGTCACCTAAATAATGTTCATAGCACCCATTATGTTGGTTTATTCCCCTCTCCTTATCCCCATCCCCCCTGGATGATTTCCACTGAATTTTACTTCCCTCTGTGCTTATTGGTTAGTTTCAATTTAATAGTGAGTACGTGTGGTGTTTTTTTTTTTTCCATTCTTGCAATACTTCATTTAGGAGAATGGTTTCCAGTTCCATCCAGATTGTTGCAAAAGATATTGATTCATCTTTTTCTTGGCTGAGCAGTACTCCACGGTGTACATATACTACATTTTATTAATCCCCTCATGAACTGATGGGCACTTGTGTTGATTCTACATTTAACAACTGTGAATTATGCTGCAATAAACATTTGAGCACAGGTGTCTTTTTGATAAAATAACTTCTTTTCCCTTGGATAAAAACCCAGTAGTTGAATTGCTAGATCAATGGGTAGGTCTACTTTTAGTTCTTTGAGGAATCTCCATATTGTCTTCCATAGAGTTTGCACTAATTTGCAATCCCACCAACAGTGTACAAGCGTTCCTTTCTCTGTGCATCCACACTACCATTTATTATTTTTGTACTTTTCAATAAAAGTCGTTCTAACTGCGGTAAGGTGATATCTCATTATGGTTTTAATTTGCATTTCCCTGATGATTAGTATTTTTTGATATTCTCTTGGCCATTTGTCTATCTTCTTCTGAGAAGCATCTGTTCATGTCTTTTGCCAACTTTTTAGTAGGGCTGTTTGTTTTTTTCTTCCTTATTTACTTGCATTCTTTGTAAGTTCTAGTTATTAGCCTTTTATTAGATGCATAGGATGTGAATATTTTCTCCCATTCTGTAGGTTGTCTATTTGGTCTGTTGATTATTTCCTTAGCTTGCTGAAGCTTTTTAATTAAGTCAAATCCAATTTATTAATTTTTGTTGTTGCTATGATTGCCATTTTTTTTAATAAATTCTTTGCCTAGGCAAGAATCTTCTAGAGAAAAACTCTAGAATAGTTTTTCTACATTTTCCTCTAGAATTCTTATGGTTTCATGCCTTTGATCTAAGTCAGCAGAAGAAAAGAAATAAGAAAAAAATGTCAGAGCAGAACAAAATGAATTGGAGAACAACAACAAAAATTCAAAGGGTTAACAAAACACAAAGTTGGTTCTTTGAAAAGATAAACAAAATTGACAGACCTCTTGCTAGATTGACCAAGAACAGAAGAGGAAGGACCCAAATAAGTTCAATCAGAAATCAAAAATGTGACATTACAACTGATACTGCAGTTATTCAAAACATCATCCGTGAATAATATGTAAGTCTCTATGACCATAACCTAGAGAACGAAGAAAAAATTGACAAGTTCCTGGAAACACACAACCTCCTGAGACTCAACCAGGGAGAAACAGAATTCCTGAAGAGATCAATAATGATCAGTGAGATTGAATCAATAATAATAATAATAAAACCTCTCAACAAAACAAATCCCTGAGCCAGATGGATTCACAGCTGAATTCTATCAGACATACAAAGAAGACCTGGTACCCATAATACAGAAATTATTCCATAATATTGAGAAGGAGGGAATCCTCGCCAATTCATTCTCTCAAGCCAGTATCACCTTGACCAAAGCCAGGAAAGGACACAACAAAACAGGAAAAATACAGACCAATATCCCATATGAATGCAGATACAAAAATCCTTAATAAAATTCTACTAAACTGAATTCAACAGCACATGAAAAAA
>NW_012149363.1:656147-657345 GCF_000956105.1 Propithecus coquereli
AGGCAGAGGCAGGCCCTTTGGCACGATGTGTGGGGGGCATCGAGTTGCCTGGCAGAGAGGGTGGTTATGTCATCCGGGATCACAGCTCTACAAGCAGTCTCCTTCAGTTCACCATCTCCTTGGTGCACAGTGCTGGCGACTGAATGAAACAGGGCTGCCAGAGATCGTCTGAAACTTGGCAGTAATATCGATCTTTCTCCCCTTTCCGCCCTTTCGGAGGCAGGGCTTGAGTCAGCGGCTGGGACAGACAGTTCGCATATTTGGGAGAAAAAGCGGCTTCTCCCATTACTCTCCTCCTCGTAGGATGTGACTAGCTCTGCTGCGGAGGCAGCCACGATGACTCAGGCCGTTGCCAGGGTAACAAGCCGCGGCGGCCCCAGGCTTTGGGCTCCCCAAATGCCAGCTGCCCACCCACTGCTAGTCAGCGCTGGAGACTGCACCGGGAGGGCATCCGGAGCCCGGGTCCGCTGTTGCCATCTCCCGGAGCTGCCTCCCAGAGCTGCCCGCTTAGCCTGCCACCCCCCCAACACAGGGCGACTCCGGACAGATCCGTGGGGGGACTCTGTGTTGTGTCCCTCCCAGTGCCCGCCGAACTTTCAGTGATTTCCACGTGCAGAGCCTCTTTTATGGTGTTCCCCACCCCCAATCGGGTCCTGGCGGTCTCCTGTGGCAAGAAGCTGCCTTCAAACTGTCCCCTGTGGGCTCGAGTGGCATCCGATCTGGGGAGCGCCCGCTTGGGTCAGTCCCTCCCCTCCAATGCTGACCCAGCGCCGAGCTCCAGCAAATTCAAAATGGACCCTGCTCCTGTCTCGGCTCCCCACCTCTTGTCGGTCTGTGCTACCACTTCGCACTGACTTCTGGCACTTCCCTGCCTGCGTGGGAGTGGGGTTTGGTAAAGGAAGAGTCCTCTTCCTGTAAGTCAGATCTCACTGCCCGGGCCAGCCCGCTGATGGGCGCGGCCATCCCACTCCACATTGTTTGTCCCTCACTCTCTGGTATTTGCAAGCAGCTTCTCCAGTTCACCTTTTTTTCCCACAGCACTGCTTGTCCCTCACTGCTTCTCTGTAGATTCACGAAGCTGATTCTGTGGGAGAGCACCTCACTCGCATGTGGGTGTCCGCGTTCTTCACCTCCCACTCTGGGAGTAGAGAGCCAGGAGATCATCCCTAATCCGCCATTTTCCCAGCTTCCTCTAAAT
>NW_012149363.1:668850-669975 GCF_000956105.1 Propithecus coquereli
TTCTAGAGATTCATGTTATAGCCACTGTTTCATTAATATTAATATTAATAAAAGGACATGAGAACAAGTTAATATGCTAAATATTTTTTCAAGTTGTAAATTCATCAATTTGTGGGTTAATTGGAAATTAGAATCAATTTTAATTTCTACAGTCCAGGAACTGTTTATCTTCTACTCTGTATATGTGTTGGGTACCTTGTTTTTCATTTTCACTTTTCATTTTACATTAAAGAATATGTCATTTTAAAGTATATTGTAAGTGATTAATTGGTCATAGTACAATATCCTATAAATTTACCTTACATTTTGTTGTTAATGATATTATGTTAATTGAACTATTAAGATTTTTATTCTTTTTTAGACAATTTATTTGTAACTGTTTTCATTTATTTTTATTCTAAAGCAGTTTGAAAACTTTCCCTAATATTATGTAGCATTAACTGTATGATGGTCTTAAAGTCATGTAATTTTTTTGTATAAGATATACATTCCCTGTAATTAATATTTAAATTCATCCTCTTCCTTACTGTAGTTACTGATATGAATAAAAGAAAATATCTAGAAAAATGTGAGAAAATGTAGGGATATTATAATAATTGTTAGCATGAGTTACTTATGTATAACATATTTGTGAATATCTTGCTTATGAATAAAATAAATATTAACTTTTTCTCTCCTTGATGGGTAAAATCAGACTAGCATTCTGTCTGGATCTTATTTCTATGCCATGAGTATGTCAAATCTGACCTAAATAAAGAGAAAATAAATATTCACAGGCACCAAATTAAAATAATTAACTCTTGTTAAAAAGTGATATGTAATTGCCTTTGAACCAACAAAAAAATTTCTTAGAATTCATAAAAATTTACTTGGCATTTACTGAGAATTTATAGTGAAAACAGTCTCAATTAACCATAAAACTGGGAAATAAAATTTTCTACATCATTCATTATTTAAGTTATTTATCAGTGTAAGAAACACTTATCAGTGTGCCCATATGTCTCTTTATTAGTGGCAAGGATAAAATGATGAGCAAACAAATGAGTAAAAATGTCAAAAAATAATACAATCTCATTCACTTTTCAACAAAGTTTCTTAGTGAAGAGGCATTCTTTTTTTTTTTTT
>NW_012149363.1:671265-673829 GCF_000956105.1 Propithecus coquereli
GAAAAAACAATGCTGAGCGATATATGTTATGATACAAGCACAGAGAAATGCTACCTAACGTAGCCTGGAGAGGGTGATCATGGAAGGCTTCCTGGAGGAAAAGGCATCTGCCCTCTGTTTTGAAAGATTTGGAGTTAGCTATGCAACATGGAGAGAGAGAAGATGTTTTAGGCATCAACATGAAGAAATTTAACATTGATACAATAATATTAACTAAACTACAGACTATTGGGACTTCTTCTCCCAGCCTTTCCACTAATGGGTATCTCTATTCCAAGATTCAATCTATGATTCTACAGTACATGTGGTTGTTATGTCTCATTGGTATTCTCCTGTCTGTGACCATTTCTTGGTTTTTCCTTGTCTTTAATGACTTTGACATTTTCATTGAGTAAAGATCAGTAATTTTGCAGAATGTCCCTCTCTCTGATATTTTATCACATTATATTAAGTTAATGGGTTTTGGGTAGAATATCATAAAAGTGATATGCCCTTCTCCTTGCATCATAGTAGGAATACATGATTTTAATATTACTTATTACTGGTGATGTTAACCTTTATCACTTGGTTAGTGTGGTGTTAGCCAGCTTTCTCCCCAGTAAAGTTATTTTTTTTTTTTTGCTTTCTATGCTCTGTTAGTTATAAGCAAGTTGTCAAGTCCAGCCCACACTCAAGGGGAGAGTATTTAGCTCCACCTTCTAGGGAGGTAGAAGTATCAGATATGACTATGTGGTCATATCTGAAAACTAACATAGCATCTAACAAATTTCGGAATATGTATTTTGGGCTTTGCAAATATTCTGTTTCTCCTTAGAGGTTCACCCACTGCCTACCGCTTTTATTATTCATTTAGACTGCAGCAATCATGACTGTGTTGTTCTAATGATGACTTTCTATTTTTCTCGTTCTTCTACATTTAATAAATGGAATTATTTTGTCATAAAAAAAGAAAATTAGACGCTGTTTGTTTCTCATTATTGTGATTCAGAGCTCTGGCTTATACTGAAAGAGTCAAATTTTAAGATTTACACATGAATTCTGAGCAATTTAGAGAGACTATTATTATATCAATCATTGTTTCCTAGTGATCTACCTGCATAATAGCAGATTAGAATTATAATTTGGGTCACAGTTTGTGTTATACATTTGTAATATTTATTGTTTTTCAATGTTGAATGAAATTTTACATTTGAATCAGATTATATGTGTGTGACCGGCAGTTGGCAATGAATAGCTGAATCACTCTGACCCTGTGTGCCAAGATAACCCCTTAGGATGAAAGTAGACACATTGGTATTTCAGAGTCTACTTTTCTATTTTGACTGTACCAAACCCAAAAGTGGCAGAATAATATGTAATTCAAAGATTTTATAATCAGCATTATGTCCGAGAGGGTGAATACTGGCATGATATAATGAGTTCCTATATTTACAATTCATACATGGGAAGATGATTATGGGAAGCCCTGTATCGTATTCAGAATGAACTACTCTTAGGAGTTCAGTATGCAGAACCTAATATATCCAGAAGGGCACACTACTTTTGGATGTTTTTACAATATTCTTAAATTGCACCCATACCACAATATTCAGTGGCAGCAGCATTTGTGGTGGTAAAAGCAGAACAGATTCCAATTTGATGAATTCAGTGTGCAAAAGGCATTTAAGCCCTGTGGAACTGTTGGTTTTCCTGAAGCCTCATCCCTAAAAATGAGAAAACCTTTTTAACCTAGTTTGGGACACTAGAAGGAGCATTCTACCAGAATACTGACAAGATTCAGGAGTCAGCCTAGAAGAGTATGAAACAATGTGTAAATGACATATATATGTTACTAAACTGTTAGAGCATCCTGCTTGTCAACAATTCTCAAGGACATCATAGACACTCTGTTAGGAAGAACTCATTGGAATATTACTTGCAATGGGATCTGATGTACTTAAATGGTCAGTGGCTAGGTGTGCTGGAGTACTACCTCTATGAGAACATTATGGCCATTCTAAGCTATGACAAATTTTATCTTACAGTAACTGACTCACAGTCAATTTATCACAAATTAAAATTAACATGTGTATGATATAGTTCAATTAGTCAGGATGAGAAAAATTGAGGATTATTGTTGAGCTCATGGGAGAAAGTTGGGCTGTTATCCAACATAATATGGGGAACCCTGCATTGGTAGTTTCTACTGGGTTGCTGCATATGGTTAGATTTTTCACTAGATGAATCCCCATGTTTTTTGCACTGACCTCTAGTGACCTACCCACCAATGGAAGATATACGGTATGTAGGAAAATAATCTTTTTGTGAGGAAGTTTGAGGAAATGACCTGAAAGTCTTTGTTGTTTTATTATGTGTACATTGTTGTGCATTAAATAATAGCATAGATAGTTCCAATTAGAATTACAAAAGTAAATACCTAAACCATATGTGCTGAAAAATGTTATCAATGGTGAAACATGTATTTGAAAAAAACAACTAATTTATTGAGCAGTAGTCATTACCCCATCTTAAGGGATACATTAGGATTTGACTCTTTGACTAACTCCTTATATGACTAAATCAAG
>NW_012149363.1:673879-674940 GCF_000956105.1 Propithecus coquereli
TTTTTTCCCATTCTTGCAATACTTCATTTAGGAGAATGGTCTCCAGTTCCATCCATATTGTTGCAAAAGATATTGATTCATCTTTTTTTTGGCTGAGCAGTACTCCATGGTGTACATATACTACATTTTATTAATCTCCTCGTGAACTGATGAGCACTTGTGTTGATTCTACATCTTAACAACTGTGAATTATGTTGCAATAAACATTTAAGTGCAGGCGTCTTTTTGATAAAATAACTTCTTTTCCTTTGGATAAAAACCCAGTAGTTGAATTGCTAGATCGATGGGTAGGTCTAGTTTTAATTCTTTGAGGAATCTCCATATTGTCTTCCATAGAGTTTGCACTAATTTGCAATCCCACCAACAGTGTACAAGCGTTCCTTTCTCTATACATCCACACTACCATCTATTATTTTTGTACTTTTCAATAAAAGTCATTCTAACTGTGGTAAGGTGATATCTCATTATGGTTTTAATTTGCATTTCCCTGATGATTAGTATTTTTTGGTATGTCTCTTGGCCATTTGTCTATCATCTTTTGAGAAGCATCTGTTCATGTATTTTGCCAACTTTTCAGTAGGGCTGTTTGTTTTTTTCTTCCTTATTTACTTGCATTCTTTGTAAGTTCTAGTTATTAGCCTTTTATTAGATGCATAGGATATGAATATTTTCTCCCATTCTGTAAGTTGTCTATTTGGTCTGTTGATTATTTCCTTAGCTTGCAGAAGCTTTTTAATTAAGTCAAATCCAATTTATTAATTTTTGTTGTTGCCATGATTGTCATTTTTTTTAAAATAAATTCTTTGCCTAGGCAAGAATCTTCTAGAGAAAAACTCTAGAATAGTTTTCCTACATTTTCCTCTAGAATTCTTATGGTTTCATGTCTTTGATCTAAGTCAGCAGAAGAAAAGAAATAAGAAAAAAAATGTCAGAGCAGAACTAAATGAATTGGAGAACAACAACAAAAATTCAAAGGGTTAAAAAAACACAAAGTTGGTTCTTTGAAAAGATAAACAAAATTGACAGACCTCTTGCTAGATTGACCAAGAACAGAAGAGGAA
>NW_012149363.1:687940-689503 GCF_000956105.1 Propithecus coquereli
CCAAAATCTTCCATTGAGCTTACCATTATGTCTCTATTAAACAATCACAAAAATGAATGAAAAAGAATGTCATATTTATTTATCAACAAATGTATGCCATGAATTTTAAACCATTGTCAAAGCTTGGTGATTTTTACTCCATTTCAAACTAAATCACCTGCAAAGAAAGAAGATTCACCTTGGAGAATGATTGTGGCAGACCAGAATCAGGCAGTGACTCTAGTTTGAGCTGCTGTTCCATATGTTGTATATATACTGAAGCAAATCAACAAAACCCTATGACCAAATATGTGGCTATTGATCTACCAAATGCTTTTAATCTCTATAGCCATTTAGAAGAACCAACACAAGTAGTTCACTATTACCTGGTAGGCAACAGTATAGCTTCAATTTTGTACCCCAGATCTATGTCAATTCTGGAATCTGCCATAGACTAGTGTGCAAAAATCTTAATCTTTCTAATATCTTGCAAAATATCATACTCTTCTTCTACTTTCTTGACACTGGACATGATGGGAGAAGGAAAAAAGTAACTAGATGCTTTGGTAACACATTGTATGCTAGAGGTTGAGAGAAAAACATGAAAGAAATTAAAGGACCCTCTCTTTTGGAAAAGTTTCTATTGGTCCTGTGGTTAAGAGCTTGTTAAGATACTTCATCTAAGGTGAAGGACAATTGCTATACTTTTCGTGGTATGCTATTAATATGGAAGCACAGCACTCAGTGGGCCTCCATGATTTTGAAGGCCACATCGAATGTTTGAGTACACTACTCTGATGCATGCACTGGGTAACCAGGAAGGCTACCAAGTTTGAGTAGGGCCTAGAGCAAGGGAAGCTCTCTGGTATGTCTGGAAGCTGCAGGCAGCCATTCTGCTCTTTGCATTATACTTGATAAAACATTTAAACAAACAGTACTCAAAGGATTTGTGGCAAATAGGAAGGCTTGTAATGAGCTCTGGGAAATCCTAGTATAGGAAGTTTACACCCAGGGTTTGGGAGTAAATTTTTGCTATTTTTTATAGGTAGCTATTTTTTTTGAGAAACAGCACTCAGAATGATACTGGGAAATGGTAAAAAATGAAAATCTGATCACAGGGTATTGAGTGAATGTGTAATCTGAGTTGTTCATTGTGAGCTGAGAATCATCTTGCTCACAAGCTTGTTATTGGACTGATATTGGAGGGAATAGCTAAGGTTACAAAAATACTTTTTTCATTAAAGACAGAAGGAGAGAGCCTAGAAGGATTTTTTGTGGTACTGTAGCATGTTGAATAACAGTTCCATTTAAAGAAGGTAACATGGGAGAAAGGGCTTATTGTGTGATGTGTACATCATAAAATTCCTACCAGATGAATTTTAATGGATTTCACTTTCTTACATTTCTAGCCTATAAATACTTTCTGACTTATATATTTGCCAACATATAGATAGACTTTACCTTATCTTTGGATATTTCATTGTGTGCCTATCATGGATTGTTCCTAATGTTGTATTACAAAATAGAATAAAATTAAGGAGCACTCATAAAACCACTGCTCATCGTTATATTGGATAATGATAT
>NW_012149363.1:689553-691268 GCF_000956105.1 Propithecus coquereli
GATGTGTGGGGGGGGTCGAGTTGCCTGGCAGAGGGGGTGGTTATGTCATTCGGGATCACAGCTCTACAAGCAGTCTCCTTCAGTTCACCATCTCCTTGGCGCACAGTGCTGGCGACTGAATGAAACAGGGCCGCCAGAGATCGCCTGGAAACTTGGCAGTAATATCGATCTTTCTCCCTTTTCCGCCCTTTCGGAGGCAGGGCTTGAGTCGGCGGCTGGGACCGACAGTTCGCAGATTCGGGAGAAAAAGTGTCTTCTCCCATTACTCTCCTCCTCGTAGGATGTGACCAGCTCTGCCACGGAGGCAGCCACGATGACTCAGGCCGTTGCCAGGGCAACAAGCTGGGGTGGCCCCAGGCTTTGGGCTCCCCAAATGCCAGCTGCCCACCCACTGCTAGTCAGTGCTGGAGCCTGCACCGGGAGGGCATCCGGAGCCTGGGTCCGCTGTAGCCATCTCCCGGAGCTGCCTCCCAGAGCCGCCCGCTGAGCCTGCCACCCCCCCCAACACACGGCGACTCTGGACAGATCCGTGGGAGGACTCTGTATTGTGTCCCTCCCAGTGTCCGCTGAACTTTCAGTGATTTCCACGTGCAGAGCCTCTTTTATGGTGTTCCCCACCCCCAATCTGGTCCGGGCGGTCTCCTGTGGCAAGAAGCTGCCTCTAAACTGTCCCCTGTGGGCTCGAGTGGCATCTGATCTGGGGAGCGCCCGCTCAGGTCAGTCCCTCCCCTCTGATGCTGACTCAGCGCTGGGCTCCAGCGAATTCAAAATAGACCCCTCTCCTGTCTCGACTCCCCACCGCTTGTCGGTCTGTGTCGGTCTGTGCTACCACTTCGCACTGACTTCTGGCACTTCCCTGCCTGCGTGGGAGTGGGGTTTGGTAAAGGAAGAATTGTCTTTCTGTAAGTCAGATCTCACTGCCCGGACCAGCCCGCTGATGGGCGCGACCATCCCACGCCGCACTCCACACTGTTTGTCCCTCACTCTCCGGTATTTGCAGCCGCTTCTCCAGTTCACCTTTTTTTCCCCACAGCACTGCTTGTCCCTCACTGCTTCTCGGTAGATTCACAAAGCTGATTCTGTGGGAGAGCGCCTCACTCGTGCGTGGGTGTCCGTGTTCTTCACCTCCCACTTTGGGAGCAGAGAGCCAGGAGGTCACCCCTAATCCGCCATTTTCCCAGCTCCCTCTAAATTATTTATTAATAAATAGCATATTAATTTCAATAGATATTTGAAAGCGACTTTTAAAGAACATATATATAACAAATTCAGAAGGGATTCTAGGACTATTTGTCTCTAACTCCAAGATACAAAGGAATAAATTAGAATTTTAATGTAGTCTGACCTCGATGTCTAACAGAAAATTATGAACCTCTTCAGAAGCTTCCGTTTACTTATGTGCATTGAGGACATAAATGTACAGCATTGAGGACATTTTTATTCAGCCTAAATAGTCCACATTTTGGAAAGAGAATCCTGGCTACAATGTGAAATACATATTGAACAAAAAACAATTTTGAATGTTAGTTGCCTGGTTAGATTCACTGGCAGTAGTCCAGGCAAGAAACACAATGGTAAATTAGACTAAGGTGGGCAGGTGGGGAGTTCAAAGGTGACAGATAGCATGGAAAATTGACATGACTTGATGATGATGGAGAAGACAAGTGAAGGTACGGTGGTAAAGATGATGTTCCAGTACAGGCATGTGAAACTTA
>NW_012149363.1:692726-694054 GCF_000956105.1 Propithecus coquereli
ACAAAGTAACCTAAACATCTGTACCCCCAAAATATGCTGAAATAAAAGAAAAAAAAAAACACAAAGTAGGTTCTTTGAAAAGATAAACAAAATTGACAGACCTCTTGCTAGATTGACCAAGAACAGAAGAGGAAGGACCCAAATAAGTTCAATGAGAAATCAAAAATGTGACATTACAACTGATACTGCAGTTATTGAAACATCATCCATGAATAATATGTAAGTCTCTATGACCATAACCTAGAGAATGAAGAAAAAATTGACAAGTTCCTGGAAACACACAACTTCCTGAGACTCAACCAGGAAGAAACAGAATTCCTGAATAGATCAATAATGATCAGTGAGATTGAATCGATAATAATAATAATAAAACCTCTCAACAAAACAAATCCCTGAGCCAGATGGATTCACAGCTGAATTCTATCAGACATGCAAAGAAGACCTAGTACCCATAATGCAGAAATTATTCCATAATGTTGAGAATGAGGGAATCCTCCCCAATTCATTCTCTCAAGCTAGTATCACCTTGACCAAAGCCAGGAAAGGACACAACAAAACAGGAAAAATACAGACCAATATCCCATATGAATGCAGATACAAAAATCCTTAATAAAATTCTACTAAACTGAATTCAACAGCACATCAAAAAAACAATCCACCAGGACTAAGTAGGCTTCATCCCAGGGATGCAATGGTGGTTCAACATACGTAAATCAATAAAAGTTATTCACCACTTAAACCAAAGCAAAAACAAAGACCATATGATCATCTCACTAGATGCAGAAAAAACATTCAACAAAATTCAGCACCCTTTTGTGATAAAAACCCTCAACAAACTAGGCATAGAAGGAATATATCACAGAATAAAAAATGTCATATATGGCAAACCTGCAGCCAACATTATACTGAATGGGGAAAAGATGAAAGCATTCCCCTTAAGAGAAGACCATTGTCTTAATCTGACTTATGTTGCTATAAGGAAATACCTAAGTCTGGGTAATTTATAAAGAAAGAAGCTTAATTTAGATCATGATTCTGGTCACTGGGAAGTTCAAGATTGGGCATCTGCATCTGAAGAAGACTTTAGGCTGCCTCCACTCATGGCAGAAGGTGAAGGGGAGCTAGTGTGTGCAGAGATCATATCCTAACAACAGAAGCAAGAGAGAGGAAACAGGAGAGAGAGGGGAGATGCCAGGCTCTTTTAACAACCAGGTCTCATGGAAACAGATTGAGGACTCACTCACCACCTAAGGAAGGGCATTAATCTATTTATGTAGGATTCACTCCTATCACCCAAACACTTCTCTTTAGGCCCCGCCTCCAACACT
>NW_012149363.1:695564-696912 GCF_000956105.1 Propithecus coquereli
ATAAAAAAATACTAAGACAAGAAGTAATTACACAAAATTTTAGGGCTTATGGTACTGAGGATCATACCTTAAACTTTAAGGCATAATGCATTGTCATTCAAAATGAGTGAATTTTATTTGTAGTTTTCTCTATAATCAACATTGGAAAATGACTGACCTAAAAGCTTTGGATTCCATTCATAATGCTAAAGCAAGCCCTGACTGTATGTACATAATATATTTGCAGACAAGAGTCACATAATAAATCTCATTTTGAAAATTATCAGAGTCATAGTCAATGAAAACAAGAGAACATGGAGTTACTACACATTAATGTTCTAGGAAACAGAACTTCATACCTCAGCTAACATTCAACTGTTCTGTGATGGTTCTGGGGCCATTAAGTGTCTCTGTAACACCAGCCCTGGAAAGGTTGTCACCCATTCTTAAAGGAATAACTAGGGAAGCAAACAAACAGCAGTATACCTGTCAAAAATCTTCAAAATATAGGAATATTAGCAAGAAATTGATGATTCACTGGAGGAGCACATGTCTGAACATGATGGTATTAAAGAGTTCACAGGATGCATTTAGAAATCAACAGCTTTTCAGGCTTCAAGATATAAGAAAACTCCAACTCTGTGAAAGATAACATGGGGAGTAAACAAGAGGAAAAATAGGCTGAAAGAAAGAAGAATATGGAAGAAATTTGGGTTGAAAGTTATAGTCAAAATCTTGAAATACTAGTTCAACTCATTATGGTCACAGTAGAAAGCTCTGTTCTCTCTCTTATAAATCTATTCCAAAACACCAAAAAGTGGAGTGTTTCTCAGTAATTTTATGAAATTTCACTAATATGAATGGGCATATTAACAAGTCATATACTTTTACTTCTTAGAAATGACATCTTTCATAGGTAGTTAAATGAAGAAGAGTTTCTATTAATCTCTTGTGAGTACAGAAAATAAATAATATTTAGGGATATTGAAGAGTAAATATTTTGGAATTGTACATCAGATTTTAAGAATCAACATTTTTATGTTAATCATTCCTTTAATTATGTCTTTGAACTACAAAACATAAGCATTAAATGATAGGTTTTTATTTTATCTTTTATGTTTATTTTCCTAAATTGACTACTTCGGTTTAAAAAATTATATTAAAATAGTCAGGATTATTTTGAATTGAGTGGGAATTTTTTTCTGAAGGTATTTTTAATGTGCTATCTATAATATATAATTACATATTATCATGTTCTCTATGAGTAATTCATGGATTCAGACATCCAACATAATTTTTCACTTGAATTTTAAATATTAAATTTTAATATGTCAAACAATGCTATGAGTTTTGATTTAGTGACTTATAT
>NW_012149363.1:698657-700259 GCF_000956105.1 Propithecus coquereli
AATCAAATATCTAGGTGTATATTTAACGAAAGAGGTGAGAGATATATAGAGGGAGAACTACAAAACACTGAGAAAAGACATTGTAGAAGATGTGAACACATGGAAAAATCTACCTTGCTCATGGCTTGGTAGAATCAACATTGTTAAAATGTCCATACTACCTAAAATGATCTACGAAATTAATGCAATCCTCATGAAAGTACCAGCATCATACTTTACAGATTGAGAAAAAATAATTCTATGCTTTGTATGGAATCAGAGAAGACCTCGTATAGCCAAAGCAATCTTAAGCAAAAAGAACAAACTGGGAGATATCACTCTACCAGACTTCAAGCTGTCCTACAAGGCTATAGTAACTAAAATAGCATAGTACTGGCACAAGAAAAGAGACATAGACCTCTGAAACAGGACTTCAGAACCCAGAGATGAAACCACCCCCCAGATGCTATGAAAAGTACTGAAGTAAGAGTCCTTGACATTAATAAAAATGAGGGCAACAGTCACTACCATTTTTGAAGACACACTATATGAAAGCACTGAGCTAATTACTTTACATACATTGTTTCATTAAACCTTTAAACAACTCTTTGCCTTATGTCTATTTTGCCAGTGAGCAAAACTGAGGCTCTGAAATATTTAAGTAACTTACCCAAGATCGCATGGTAAATTGTGGAGCTGCGATTTGAACTTAGATCTGTGGGTCTCTGCAGCTCGTGATAATCAACCACTAAACTGTCTTTTCCTCAAGGATCTCAAATTAGAATGGGAGAATCACATAGGTAATTATGTTAGAATGGGATACATTTTATTCTAGAAGCCTCTGTAGGGTGACAATCAGGAAAAAACAATGCTGAGCGATATATGTTATGATACAAGCACAGAGAAATGCTACCTAACGTAGCCTGGAGAGGGTGATCATGGAAGGCTTCCTGGAGGAAAAGGCATCTGCCCTCTGTTTTGAAAGATTTGGAGTTAGCTATGCAACATGGAGAGCGAGAAGATGTTTTAGGCATCAACATGAAGAAATTTAACATTGATACAATAATATTAACTAAACTACAGACTATTGGGACTTCTTCTCCCAGCCTTTCCACTAATGGATATCTCTATTCCAAGATTCAATCTATGATTCTACAGTACATGTGGTTGTTATGTCTCATTGGTATTCTCCTGTCTGTGACCATTTCTTGGTTTTTCCTTGTCTTTAACGACTTTGACATTTTCATTGAGTAAAGATCAGTAATTTTGCAGAATGTCCCTCTGTCTGATATTTTATCACATTATATTAAGTTAATGGGTTTTGGGTAGAATATCATAAAAGTGATATGCCCTTCTCCTTGCATCATAGTAGGAATACATGATTTTAATATTACTTATTACTGGTGATGTTAACCTTTATCACTTGGTTAGTGTGGTGTTAGCCAGCTTTCTCCCCAGTAAAGTTATTTTTTTTTTTTTGCTTTCTATGCTCTGTTAGTTATAAGCAAGTTGTCAAGTCCAGCCCACACTCAAGGGGAGAGTATTTAGCTCCACCTTCTAGGGAGGTAGAAGTATCAGATATGACTATGTGGTCATATCTGAAAACTAACATAGCATCTAACA
>NW_012149363.1:702404-703208 GCF_000956105.1 Propithecus coquereli
AAACAACTAATTTATTGAGCAGTAGTCATTACCCCATCTTAAGGGATACATTAGGATTTGACTCTTTGACTAACTCCTTATATGACTAAATCAAGAAATGTATTCTTATTGAAGATAAATGAGGTTTCTTCTGAGTTTGCTAAATACTGAGTACAGTTGTCCAATCATATTTTACCTGGTTCCAGAAATATTATATTGTGTGAACTGTGATTGATATAATAGATGTATTCCAAAATCAATAATGTGCACTACAAAATGGGAATTGGTTTCACACCCTTGAGGGTGCCATATGATTAGGAAGGTATGAAAGCTGAGTAGAACTCAATCAGAAGACTTCTTTGAACTGAATTGTCCATACTCGTCAGTCCCTTCTTTGTGATCATATATGCTCTTATAAAAAATAATTAGAAAAACCGGAATCCTTGTCTGATAGGAATCATACCTAACCTAGGGACTTTAAGTGTTATATTGTCAATTTGAACCTAAGAATTCCTTCGTTAGTAACTCCACCTTTGTCTTATTATGACCATTTTAGCAATGAAGAATATAAATTTTAGAAACAATAAATATTTTAAAGTCTGCACATTTCTTAAATGTTAAGAATTTGATTATGCACCTAACAATTCTGCCTTCAAGAACAAGTGTTTCCAACTTGAGGATCCAGAAGTTATCTGAAGGCTGATACGTAGTTACTATAAGGGAAAACAACAACAAAAAACCACAAAAATATTACAATAATAGAGTGCATGTCTTTACTAAATGAGAAATGGAATCAGATACTGTTTAAGGCTTTCAAAAAAAAAA
>NW_012149363.1:708536-709976 GCF_000956105.1 Propithecus coquereli
GAGAAATGTTACCAGATTTGTGTTTCCTATAGGTCAACCTGGCAGTGGCCTGGAAGTTAATGTTGGCCATATAAAGATTAGAAGAATGGTTAGGAGACTATAATATATTTCAGGTCTGAGATTATGAGAGATTTGGCTGGTACTGAGGGAGGATGACTTGAGAGAAGCCAACCGATGTCAGAATTACCTGGAAGCAAAATAAAAACTTGATGCATTAGTTAATGTGTCAAATGAGAAAGGAGGATCCAAGGAAACTTTCTAAGTTCGCAGTTTTGGAAATGAAAGGTGATGGGTATAACTAAGATAAAATCAAGAGGAATGTGTCAGCAATGTAAGTTCTTTAGCAAATATGATATCTATTTGAGCTAAGTTAACTTTGAGGTACCTATATCTCAAATCGAATAGTTTAAAATACAAGTTAACGAATTGGATTTAGGGATCCGAAATACTAGGAAAGGATGTGTATGGAAATCGAAATTTGGATTTCAACATATCAGAGTTAGTTGTAGAACTGTGAGAGCAGATGATACTACCCTAGGAAAGAATTTAGAGTGAGAATGGAAAAGTGAGGCTGAAATTGTAAGCTGTATCTAGATTTAAGATTTATTCAGACAGGTTGGAGGAGACCAAGAGCATGTATTGATATGGAAGTGAATGGACTCTTAATTCCATTCACAAAAATAACATAATCACTGGCATCAACTATACCAGAAATAGTCAGAAAGATGGTAATCTATTGGAAGCTAAATTTTCATATTTTCTTGTAAGTTTTATATTTTTCAAAATGCAGAAAAGACTGTATATATTGGAATAAAAATACTGAGAGAAACCCCATTAGAAAATGTTAATCTGGTGGTAGCATTTCATATAAATTGGCGAAGAGCAAGCTAGAAATATTTGAAGATAATTATAACATTTCAAAATTATAACACTTCATAATTCTATATACATAAATGTATTCTGGCCTTCAGGTTTGCCAATAAAAGCTAAATCATTTTATTAAAGGGATGAGATGTGTAAAGTGCCACATTGCAGTAACCCTTGCAAGAATGCAATGGGCATATTATAAACATTTGTAAAATAAATGAATAAATAAATAGAGCATATTTCTAGATATGGATTACTTTAATTATTTCCAAGATTATTTTATTTTAAGGCTGAAGTCTTGACTTTAAATAAGTATAATCCCTCCCCTGAGACTAAATAAAAATACTTAAGGTAACTTATTTTAATATACTGTTTGCCACTTGAACAACATGAGTTTGAACTCTGTGGGTCTGCTTATACTCAGATTTCCTTCTGCCTCTGACACCCCAGAGAGAGTAAGAGGAAACTCTCCTCTTCCTCAGCCTATTCAACCTGAAGAAGACAAGGATGAAGATATTTTATGATGATCTACTTTCACTATATAATAAATATATTTTCTCTTCCTTATAATTT
>NW_012149363.1:710026-711302 GCF_000956105.1 Propithecus coquereli
ATAACAATGTCTATTTTACTATAAATTAAAATTTCCTCTTACAAGTAACAATGACAAACTTCTTATATCATATGGGAAATGATCACAGACATAAAAGTAAATCTTAAAACTATAAAATGTCTAGACTATTACATAATAGAAAATACATAAGACAAAAATATTAACTGAACTTGCTCACAGTTAAGCGATTTGATTATTTGCAAAACACTGTTAAGAAAATTAAAAAACAAGCTACCAACTGGTAGAAAAAGTTTTAAAGCATATCTCTGAAAGAGAATTTGTATCCACAATGTACAAAAGATTTTAAAATTTCAATAATAAGAAACAAGTTATTGTTAAAAATTAAGCAATGGATTTAAACACAATGTGGAGAGAAGAATGACTTTATTTTAAATGCTAATACAACATGTGACTTCTGAATAACCCTAAATTTGAGAATGCTTCCAAAATGTCTAAGTGATATATTATTCTTTATGTAGAAACATATCTTCACTTTAAGTTTTGCCTTTTTCACTAAAACAGCCCTTGACACTGTTGCAGAAATCATCAGCTGTGATACTCATAGCATTCTCTCAGAGCACACATACTTTACCCCCAAGACATAAGGCCTGGATCTGTGGCTGCAGTGTGGTGATCTACCTGTCTTGTGATGGCCCAAGACCACACTTCTGTCGGTAAGCTCCCCCTAATAAATCAAACTATACCAACAAACTGGATTTGTCTGTCTCATTCTTTGTTTTCTCAGTGCCCAAATGCTGAAGGCCCTTTCACGAAGCACAAACACTTCACCAAATAAGATGTACAGTTGCAAATAAGCACATGGAAAGATTTTCATCATCATTTTTCTTTAGGGAAATGCAAAGTATATCCACACATACTAGAAAGTCTAATGTTAAAAAGACTGACAATTTCAAGTACCGATGAGAATGTAGAGTAACTGGAATATTTCTACATTGCTTGTGGCAATGAAAATGTTACAAGCCTTTTGGAAAACAATTTGAAAGTTTCTTAAATATATACATAAAATATAATCCAGTCATTACACAGTAAGATATTTACCCAAGAAAAATTAAAACGAGTGCATTGTGTATAACTCTTATACACAAATGTTTATAACAACTTTATTTGCAATATCCCAAACCTGTAAATAACTCAAATGTCCAACAACAGGTGAATGGATAAATAAATTGAAGGTTATCATTGTAATTAAATGCTATGCAGCAATAACGAACAATAAAATGTATGAGTTAAAATAATTATGTTGAATAAAACAAGC
>NW_012149363.1:711352-716963 GCF_000956105.1 Propithecus coquereli
AAATCTTTTTGATAAAATGACTTTTTTCCTTTGGATAAATACACAGTAGTGGGGTTGCCAGATCAAATCATAGGTCAACTTTTATTTCTTTAATGCAGCACAATTCACAATTGCAAAGATGTGGAATCAACCTAAGTGCCCATCAATTCATGAGTGGATTAATAAAATGTGGTATATGTATACCACGGAGTACTATTCCACCATAAAAATGAATTAATGCCTTTTGTAACAATCTGGATGGAATTGGAGACAATCCTCCTAAGTGAAGTATCACAGGAATGAAAAAACAAGCACCATATGTACTCACTATTAAATTGAAACTAACTGAATAGCACTCTTGCAAAGATGGGAGTAAAAGTCAATGGAAATCAAACAAGTGGGAGGGGGGTGGAGGGGATGGGTAAAATCATACCTAACGGGTACAATGTATACTATCTGGGTGATGGGCACACTTACAACTGTGTCTCAAGCAGTACAAAAGCAATCCATGTAACCAAAACATTTGTACCTTGATAATATTCTGAAATAAAAAAACAATCTTACACTGATTCCCCATTTTCCCAGTCTTTCCGATGGGCTAGACCTCCAGAATTTAATCCCCTTTCCCTGTGCACTCTGACTTCACCTCCTATCATTCTCCTCCTCACTTGTTTTGTTTCAAGCACACTGTATCCCTGCTTAGATTACTTGTTAAATTTCAAGGTCTTTGTCAGTTTAGGGACTTTGTCCTTCTATTAATAGTACTTGTGCCTAATCTGAGCTTCCAATGGATATCTGCACAGCTAATTTCTTCACCTCATATAATCCTCTTCTCAAATGTCATCTACGCAATAAATCTCACCCTGGCAATTCTCGTTCTTTCTGTAGCTTGCTTATTTTTTCCTCTCAATCCCACTTATATAGTTTCCCTTTCACCTGTCAAGGCATTCATCATTTTCTAACATACTAAGTAAATATGCTACTTTGCTCCTGTATTTGTTTATTATCCATCTCTTCTTGCTAGAATGAGAGGGAGATCCTTATTTGTTTTATTACTGATGTAGAAAAGTGCCCAACACCTGGTAGATGATCAATAAATGTTTGTGGAAAGAATGATACATGTCTTATTCAAAAATTGTATGATTGATGAATAAAGAGAATTTCTTACCATAACATCAGGGTCATACTTGCTTTTCTCATATTGTACTTATAAATATATCTTCAATCTGTCTACTTCTTTTTATCCTTGTTAACTCAATCTCATTCCATGGCAGCATGATTTTCATTTTATCTACTTGTAACAGTTTTGTGTTGGACTCCATCTTTTTCACTTTTGCAGCTAAAATAAACTTTTGAAAATATATTACAGATTACACCACTTCTTTGGCTTAATATGTTTTAATAGCCTCTCCGTTACAAATTGAAAAGTACCCATACCCCTAAATATCGTGGCTGACATAATTTGGCCCCTTCCTAACTCATCGATCTCTTCTCATACCACTCTTCCTCACTCCACTTTTTATTCTAATTCAAATGCAATGTCCTTGCTGTTTTGTATATCAGGCAGTTTTCACTCTTAAACCCTTTGTATTTCCTGTTCCTGCTTCATGTAGCATTCTCCTCCAAATTCTCCCTCTGATTGACTTCATATTCTTTATTTCTAAATTTATATTATCAGCTTCCTTCATCTATGGGTAAATTTGGAAGCACTGACCCAGTATCTCAGCCAACAAACAGGTTTAGAACATACACAGATTCTTTATAGATGGAATAGACACATGAACATTTTAAAATTAGTAACAGAGAATGTGACGTACGTGGGTTTCATAGGTGCGGTGGTGCATGTCTATAGTCCCAGCTACTTGGGGGGCTGAGGCCGGAGGATTGCTTGAGCCCAAGGGTTCAAGACCAGCCTAGGCAACAAAATAAGACCCTGTCAAAATAAATAAATAAAATAATAATGACATGAACTCTAAGCATATCATTCTTCATCTCTCCTCGCTTCATAATTACCAGTTATGGCTTTCTCACATGTAATTTTTGTCCAATTCTAGTCCTGTTACCCTGGGTATGCTGATCCATTGTGAGTTTTTCCATTTCAAAATCATGTCTCATTTGAGATTTTTTATTTTCTAGTATAAATATTCATATCCTGATGACTTTTTCAAATATTTTGTTATGATTCCATACAAATGCTCATATAAGGATTCAAAAAGCCCTAGTTAATTTTTAGTACCAGATTTCTAAAGAAGCAATCCTTTTTTTTGAGAATTATTTTCCTGCCCATTTGAAAATTGCTTTTATAATACAATACATTTATCTGTTTTTAGATTTAAATATATTTTATAAATATAGTAGTATTTTCTCGCATATCTTGAACTTTTGTTTTCTCTTTTGAATAGATTTCATTTTAAAATGAAAAGATATCTAAAAGGTACAGAAAAGTACCAAAAATAATGAGACACACATGTATCCAATCCACTATTCAATAGTTTTGTTCTATTTCCATTTTTGTTTTAGAAATACAATATATCTTCTATAGCTAATGCCCCACCTAACACTTTGTACAATCCCACATTTTATAGGAGTAACATGATAATTTGTGTCTCTTTTCCAAGAGAATTTTATACTTTTGTCAAATGTATATGTATCTTAATAAAAATATTCATAATATTATATATTTTTGAGGTTTCCTCTATTCTTTTTTTTTCTTTTTTTTTTTTTATTTCAGCAAATTATGGGTGTACATATGTTTAGGTTACGTGTGCTGTCCTTGGTTCCCCCCCCACCGAAGTCCGTGTTTCAAATATGTCCATCTATTCTTTTCATTTGAAATAGAGAAAAGTGAGCAAAATTATGGGGAAAATAAATTAAGATGATATTTCTTACTTTGAGCATTTTTTTAGCATTGTGCTGCATTTTCCTGGATAAATGTACATATCTTCATTCTTTGCATGCAACTTGTTTTGAAAGGTCTTCTTCCATTAAGAGGTCAGTATTGCAAATAAATAAATAAATAAATAAATAGAAGAAGTTACACTTAAATGATGGCATGCATTGAATATGTATGAATTCAGTCAACAAATATTGAATAAGCACCAAATAGTGCTAGAAATATGATTTAGAGTACATTGGCATATATTGAAATGTCTCTGTCTCTTTATATATATATATATATATATATATATATATGCATATATAAATTCACCATACCTTTGCAAATATAATTTTTATCACTGAAATATATTAACTGTTACATTTTACAATCTCATGAACAAAATATAATTGGACACTAATATAAAATTTTTATATTTAGTGCAGTTGGCAAAAAAATACACTTTGTTGACAGTTAAACAATATTGTGACATGTTTATGGCTCAACAATGAGAACCAATTTGAGGCTGATAGAAATACAAACTAGCCTGCAAGGACTCATCATTCATATTTCATGTTGATATTTTCAGACTCGGCATAGTTTATTTTACATCCCAGGAAAACGAAGAGTTCATCTATCACCTGCTTAATTGTCTGTGACAAACATTCAGGTCTAAGAAGTGTTGAAATAATAACGTCAGCGTGTGGAGAGCAAACAGGCTATTCCCATGCAATACCTTTCCAAACATCCTCTCCTCTTTATAAATGTAAGGATGAAACAAAGCTGCATAAAGAGTAAAGTTAGAAAATACAAGCAATGATGATGATGATTGTGGTGATGATCATGAAGAAAGGAAAGCCAGTAAGCATTGTGGACATCAGGCTCTATTTTTTTTTTTTTTTCTCGATGCATGGATTCAAATCTCATCTCTGTCAGCAATTAATAATATGACTTTAGACAGACTATTTAACTAGTTTGTGCCTCAGTTTACCTATCTTAAAATACAGATTTTAATCAGATCATCCTCAGGGCTTTCTTAAAGGGAGTTAAGATATTTAATCCATTTAGTATGTTACCTGTATTTACTTTTCTGATTGTGTTGTCAAAATTTGAATCTTTCTTCTACAAACTTAAAGACTGGTTATGGGTGAGTTCATGAACATCAGACACATGAAATTTTCTGTTTTTGAAAAATAAAAGCCCAAGAAGGCAAATTTCTTGACCTGATTCTGTCCTCCAGTTCCTTCAGGGGCAAAGTGGCTGCATTTGATTCTTCCATTCTTGCTCCTATTTTCAGCCTTCTAAATCAAGGATGTTTATTTGTTTTTGTATTATTTTGTTTAGAGATAGTGTCTCACTCTGTCCCCTAGGCTAGAATGCAGTGGCATCATCATAGCTCATGGCAACCTCAAACTCCTGGGCTGAAGTAATCCTCCTGCCTGAGCCTCCCGAGTAGCTGGGACTGTAGGTGCACACCACCATTCCTGCCTTTTTTTTTTTTGCAGATATTGGTCTCACTGTGTTGCGCAGGCTGGTGTTGAACTTCTGGCCTCAAGCAACCATCCTGCCTTGGCCTCATAAAGTGCTGGAATTGCAGGTGTGAGCCACTGTATCAAGCTTTTTTTTTTCTCTATTTGAACATAGTGTTGTAATTCTAGATTTTTCTCTGTCTTCAAAATAACTATTTGATTTGGCATCTGAGGGCAAAAAATCAAAAACTTTTCTCACACACTAGATTTTAATACTCTCTGGTTGTTGAAGCCATAAATATTCACTCCAAATTTGTAATATTGATTTTTTTTTCAGTGATAGGTGAAAATATACCCAAATATTAATGAGTTTCTTTCTTTCTCAAAGACATACATCATCTCTCATTCCCAGGCTCAGAGATTGGGAAGATTTCAACTTTTATTTTGAAGGACCACAACAGCAGGGAAATAATGTTGAGTACCCTATTTTCCAGCCCCATCCAAGGGCCTTCAAATTCCCTTTGCTTACAATGGGGTAAGGTACACCTCACTTGGAAGCTATTTGTTTTCTTAAGCTGAAGAAAATCTCTAATGGCCACCATAAGAATTATTGAGTATTAATGAAATTCATTTGGAGTGCATTCATACATTTCTAGACAATAATTTACCTCTCTTCTTGGAAGTGAAATACTAAGATAGTTTGTGATGTCTCCAACAACTTACACCATGGTATCTGACAGTGTTATAATGGATACCTGTCTCATTTTCAGAACAAATTGAGGGCTCTTTATTCACTAATTTGCCCCTCTGATCCCTTAATTTGAATTTTAAGAATGACAGAATTTGGTTTTTTTTTGTGTGTGTGGAAGTCTTATTGGGAACTCACATTTAACTTTTATCATTTTTTTTTTTTTTGGATATCCCAGTGTAGCACTCTAAAAGCGCTCTAAAAGATAGTAACCAATAATATCTCTTCCATGTCTTCTGAAGTCTTCCTGGGGTTAAAGAGAAAAAAAAAATATTTATGACACTTGGTAAAGATCGTAAAATAGACTTTATGCAAGGGAACCAACACCATAGGTATAAGGACCACTGCAATGGGGTCTGCTAGGCAAGGAGAGGAAGAGAGCTTGGACTCACCTCTGTCTCTAAGAGGGCATGGTGAGGATGTATAAGCAAGGAGCATGGCAGGATTCAATAGATGGAAAAACATGCTTCAGAACAACTAGTGTTAAGTACCTGCTTATAGCAAAGAAATGTGCCTGATTACAGATGCATAATACATAGA
>NW_012149363.1:717293-719570 GCF_000956105.1 Propithecus coquereli
CCTATACTGAAAGGACAGGAAGAACAAGAATGTTTCTCACTCATTAGCAATAGAAAATAAATATTTCCTGTGTTACAATGCAGGGGCTTTTTCTGATATTAGCTGTTTAATTAGAAATCTAAAGAGACAGAATAGGAAAAATCAAATAAAATTTCTGTCATGCACAGATACAAGTCAGCACTCTCATAAGCTGTTTCTAGCATTAAAAAAAGAAACTTATACAACACAATGTTGTTCCCTCACTTTCTTTTAAAAAATACTTATTGGTTTCTTTTCTCTTGTTAAAACAATTAATTATTTGGTCAAACTATATATTTTTTTCCATATTTCTTACTGTGTTGAATTCTGGAGATGGAAGAGAACTTGCAGCAGAAATTGTCCCAAATCATTTGGCTAATCTTACACTGACTGATTTTTCAGTTTTTATGCATAGCGAGGGTGAGGATAGGATTTATGAGCTCTGTTTTCCTGACCTCTTGTTTTATTGGACTAGTCATAATTGAAGAAGAGGCCATTTATGAATTTATTAAGCATTACAGTAATTAATTAAATAATTAATTATTAAATAAAAAACATCTCCTGGCCTCAAGGCCCTAACTTACTCACTATCATCCAGGGAAGGAGGGATGACTTAGCTGATTGGTGAAGTAGTTTCAGCCTCTTCATCCCCATACGTTTGGAGCACGTATTCTGCAGAGAAAGTATAATCCCATTATTTTTGGCCCCTTTGTTGGAGGCCTGTACTTTTCAACTGTTACCAGCTGAATAAGTGAATAACTGCTAATAATTTGGAGAGGAGTATTAGAGAGCCATTTGGGCTCATGATATAAACATCAGAATTACAGTGTATTTTATATATGTATATATAAATTCAAATATATATATATATATTTGCATTTGATATTTCTCCCCATGATTTCTATGTTTATATTTCAGCCTGTGAATAACAGAAATGGTGGTTTTGATTGAATTAGTTTTAAACCTCAATGATTATATATCCTGATGTATCCAAAATAGACATGTATCTCTACATTACCATTTAAAATTACACAACAGTATCAAGTTAAACAGTTTATATATTATTTAACTTAATTTGGAGTTGCCATTGAAGGAAATTAGAATATGGTCACCCCAAAATATGTCTTTTTGAAATAAAAATTATTTTTGAGCTGAAGGCAATTAAGGAGCAAAAAGTAGAAAAAAAGCTCTATCTCCCCACTTTTCTACCTAAAGAAAGGTTGTAAATTTTTCTTTACTGGAGTTAATTCTAGATTCTTTTCAACCCAGAGATGGCAAGAGAAGAATCTACAAAGAGACCTTTTTCCATTAGTTTCCTCCCTTATATTTACCTTCCCAGGGTTTCCCAGTCTTGGAATCCCAAAGCTGCTTTCCTTTGTCCTATCGTTTCACTAAATATTTATTGTTTTTTTGTTGAAGGTGCTATGTAAGTCAGAGTTCTAAGCTGCTGCTTTGAGTTACATTTCATTGAAGTTTCTCCCACAGGATGTGCACTGCTTGTTAATAAACTTGCTTGTTTTTCTCTCGTTAACTCGTTAATTTGTCTTTTGTTACAGGAGTGTATCTCAACTAAGAATTCATGAGGATTCAGGGAAAAAAATTTTCTCCCCTTTACCACATTACCATAATGGTAGTCTGTTCTTTTAGGATTAAACATTTATGCCATAAAATAAATTCATTGACTGTATTAAATCATTTTGCCAATAATAAAATTAGAAAAATTCATAATATTTTAGGATTTGTAATTTTGTATTAATAGAAAGCATTTCTTTAGGATGTTAACCTTCAATAAGATTTAGAATGTGATAACACCTTTTGTAAACATTGATTTTAAATTAACCTAAATATTTTGTTGTCATTAATTTATTTTTTCCAGAAATATTTATGTCTCAATAATATTTTCATGTTATATAATGGCTTAGTTAGATAAGAATCCAAATATATACAGCAAGATAAAATACTCACTAATTAGTTGGGTAAAGAAAGGTTATTTATGTTTAGTAGTCTATTTTCATCTTGTTTCTATTATATCACTATAGTATTTAGATTTAAATAAATATCAAAGATAGTCTAAATGATTTTAAATAAATTACATTCACTTTAAATAACAGGTTTACACATAAGACAAATTCATGTCATTGGAATTCCTAAGTACATATCAATTTTATTTTTTTAATTAACTCCATTGTTTCTTGAAATCTGTTATAGTATCATGCAATAAAGTCATAGGGTTTTTAATAAATATAGTTAATTTATTTC
>NW_012149363.1:720879-722253 GCF_000956105.1 Propithecus coquereli
TTTTTTTTTCACAAATTCTATACAATTTATCTTCTTTTGTTTTGTCTTCATATTTCAATTGTAACATCATTTCCTTTTATATGATTCTCATGTACTGATTATAGAGCTATATAAAGGGTCCATTCCTAACTGCTAGTCGTTTTTGATTAAAAGTATTAGGCAAAGCCATACACAGTGGCTCACACCTATAATCCCAGGATTTTGGAAGGCCAAGGTGGGAGGATTGCTTGAGCTCGGTAGTTCAAGACCAGCATGAACAAGAGTGAGACTCTCATCTCTACTAAAAATAGAAATATTAGCCGGGCATTGTGGCACTTACCTGTATTCCCAGCTGCTGGAGAAGCTGAGGCAGGAGGGTCGCTTGAGCCAGGAATTTGAGGCTACAGTGAGCTACTTAATGCCACTGCACCCTACCAGGGGCAACAGAGTGAGACTTTGTCTCAAAATAAATAAATAAATAAATGAATAAAAAAGTATTAGAAAAGATCCACCTTCTTAGTAGATATTAGCAAGATGCTCAAGTGTGTGTGTGTGTGTGTGTGTGTGTGTGTGTGTGCTCACGCATGTGTGTGTAAAGTTTAGCAGTAACAAAAGGAAAGAAAAGTTTTTATTTATAGGACTAGCAGACCAACTCTATGACAGATTAATGAAGAAAAGCAAAAGCTGGTAGCAAACGCTTCGGGTATCACAATCAAAAGGATTAAAAGATATCAAAAAAGACGATAGGGATTATAGAAGTCTTGCAGGAAAAATAAAAATGTGTTAGAGATAGAAGATGACAAAATTTCCTTTATGCATCGCCATCCTGATAACATTTTATGATTTAACATTTAACATGACATTGAATTGGATATTTCTGGTTCTATATATCAGATGAATATTTAATGTATGCAATATAGTCCTGCATTTTGTAAAATTAAACATCAATTCTTTGATGGTTGTAGAAATGTCAAAATAGTGCATATTTTACAGTTATATTGGCCTTATGGTAAAAAGCTAGTAGTTTCTTGTTTGTTAGAGTTTTTCTTCAGAAATGTGATAAAATGTCTTAGAGAAATAGCTTTTTTACTTCCACATTTACTACCAATGGGACTTCCTAAAATGGTAATAATAATTGCAAACATTAATTGAACATTTAATGTGGATTAGGAACTGTTCTAAGTGCTTTGCCTCTGATATTTAATTTAATTCTGACAACTCCTCTATAAGTTGGTTCTGTTTTCCCTTTTTAGAGATGAAAAGATTTACTAGTGACTTACTAACATGATTTAGTAAGTCACTAGGAAGGGCCCTTCCTAAAGTTACTTAGATAGTAAGTGGGAAAACTATATCCAAACCTTGGCATCTAATTCCAGAAATGAAGCTTCCATTCAC
>NW_012149363.1:722303-723687 GCF_000956105.1 Propithecus coquereli
CTAAGTTGTTCCTAGAACTTAGCACAGTACTTGGCACATGGTAGGTGTTGTATAAAAGAGCAGCAAAATAATAATCATGTTAACTCTAAGTGAAGCACAGTTCTTTTACTTCTGTTGTTCCAACTGCTTAAAAGGATCAAGTGTGATAAATGGAGATACAGACAACCGAAAAGGAGGAACAAGGGTAGGTTCATGTTCAAGAACATATTCATTATTAAATTGGAACTAACTGATCAACACACAAGTGCACAGAGGGAAGGAAAAGTCAGTGGAGAGAAACCAGAGGGAGGGGAGATTAGAGGAAGGGAATAAACCAACCTGATGAGTACAATGAACACTATTTGGTGACAGGCGCACTTACAGCCAGGTCTCAAGCATTACAAAAATGACCATGTAACCTAAAACATTTGTACCCCCTTAATATTTTGAAATAATAAAAAAAGAACACCAACAAGGCCACATTTCTAGGAGTTGTGTTTCAAATGGGATAAAATAAAATCACTGAAATTTCTGTATAAAGGTAGAAAGTCACAAGAGAAAATTATTTTCTTTCTAACAATTTGAAACAATCTGGATAATATAAAAAAAATCATATGTTTTCTTGAATCTGTTAGAAAGCTGAGGTTGTAAGAAGATTCAATCAATACATGGAGTCTGTTCCATTATAGCTGATTATTTTTGAGTTTTTATATATTACAAATATGCTTTGTTAGACAACTCATGGAATATGGAAATCTACTCATTCAAGTGACTATCTCCCTCAGTTTATGAAAATATAGCTTCTTTGTACTGAAAAAGATATAAACTTTTAAGGATCTGGTCATCTGACTTCATATCACAAACATCTAAGTGTATCTAACAATGGCAGTGACATAATTCAAAATATATAGTATATTCCATATAACATACAGTATACAGAATATTAAAAATAATGCATAATATATATAGCATATAATACATTATCCTCTACTCCATGAGTACCTCCTATTGGCCAAAGTCACCTAGAAAACAGAGGGTGAAAAAATGCTGCATGCAATTAATTGAGATCAGCCTCTTGGATAACCTCCCAGAGGTCAGCAATGTTATGTGCAGGGAGGAATGGAAAATATTCAGCACACCTGAATATCTTCTGCATTTGTTTTGCAAAATATAAAACAATGCATTTATATTTATTATCAAAATTAAAAGTATTATTACCTATTTCAGTAAACTAGTTTAGTAAAAATACACTATTTCCATACTGAATGTAATAATATCTTCATTTACTTAAAAACTACAAACTACAGCATTATAATATTTCCTGTTCCATTGTAAATTTGTGATTGCCAAGTTCAGTTACCTACTCTCATTTTGTACTCTCATTCCAACACTATAAAATTTGACA
>NW_012149363.1:723737-724942 GCF_000956105.1 Propithecus coquereli
TCTGAAATATTATTGCAATGCCAGTCTTTGTCTTGTATATATGTTAAATAATTAATAGCAATAATGGCTTGTACTGTAAATCTTGCTAAGATTTTACAACTGAAATGTTTTTTTCCAGAGCAGAAAAAAAAATGCTTGGTGTTTATTCTCCAGGAAGATTTAATAATAGTAAGTCAGATTTTCAACCCCATGTCCTATCATTTATGTGTTGATTTCTCCATCCTCAGAGTGCTCTTTTTATGCTTGTAGAGTTGCTGGATAAGGTACAGGATGCCCATGTATCTTGGGCATCATGAAATGTGAATTCCACCTATCATTTTAGTGTAAGTATATCCCAAATATTACACGGGACATACTTAAGCTCATAACTAGCTTGAGTTTAAAATTTACCTCAGGATCCTCTTTTTGCCCCATAAAATTTAGCAACCTCCTTAACACAGATGAAGTCAAAACACCATTAAGGGTTTTCTTTCTGCTATAAAACACATCTTCACAGCCATTACCACAATGGCTGTTTTATAAGAATAGAAGGAAATGTATAATTAGAAATTATACAAAGAACTGGGAGAAAAGCTGATCCAAGCTGAATTAACAATGTTAGCAAAGGTTCTAAAAGAAGACATTGAATTACTTTTTCTGAGTATAAAGCATAATTATGTATTGCTGAAGTAGAAAGCATATTCAGAAAGAGAAAATAAGGCAAAAATAGCAATTCCAAGAACTGTCATGGAGACTCATTTTTTTTCCCCCCAAGCTAAGGGACTGCTGATAAACTCTGGAGAAGAGGAGAGTCAGAGTTACAGAATATTTGATAGCTGAGGAGAAATGTTATCAGATTTGTGTTTCCTATAGGTCAACCTGGCAGTGGCCTGGAAGTTAATGTTGGCCATATAAAGATTAGAAGAATGGTTAGGAGACTATAATATATTCCAGGTCTGAGATTATGAGAGATTTGGCTGGTACTGAGGGAGGATGACTTGAGAGAAGCCAACTGATGTCAGAATTACCTGGAAGCAAAATAAAAACTTGATGCATTAGTTAATGTGTCAAATAAGAAAGGAGGATCCAAGGAAACTTCCTAAGTTCGCAGTTTTGGAAATGAAAGGTGATTGGGTATAACTAAGATAAAATCAAGAGGAATGTGTCAGCAATGTAAGTTCTTTAGCAAATATGATATCTATTTGAGCTAAGTTAACTTTGAGGTA
>NW_012149363.1:730551-731749 GCF_000956105.1 Propithecus coquereli
ACACAAAGTGACTCATAGGCATATTTAGTTTGTACCATCAAAGTAGCCCTAAGCATTTATATTGGGCTTGAAGTTAGCTACTGGTTAAGTTAGATAATATTTGTGAAAACATCTGGTCCATTGTCTCACATATAGTGGAACCTGAAAAAATAATACCAATAATAGGTTTTTATTCTTATTTTTCTCTTCATGTTATAGGTGAGAATATCCTCATTCAAGACCAGATTGTGTAAAACTTTGTAGTTGGTATAGTACACTTACAAATATCATGTTAGATGCCATTATAATGCTTGCTGTTGCTCTTGGGAAAGACACAGTATAGAAAAGCGATTAACTATTAGATTTTGTTTAGATCTGAATTCAATTTCCCCTCTTTGTATATATTACCTTTGAGACCTCAGATGAGTTACTTAATATTCTGGGGCCTCAGTTTCTGCATCTGGAAATTATAATAACAATACTTTCAAACCTATTGTTTTGAGAATAAAACAAATGTATAAATCTGTGTAAACTTCTTAGCAATATGACTGCATTATAAAAGCAGTAATAAATATATTTTATTAGTAGTACTATTTCATCCACTCCTCCTAATCCCATCCCTTATTTTTGTTCTTTTCTACTGTAGCCATCATTTGGGTTCTATCACAGTGCTTCTCAAACTGTCTTTGGTGAAGAACTTTTAAATAAATATCTAATACTTTTGTAACATACAAAGAAAGTGTTGCTGCAATGTGCTATACATGTTTCTAAACAGTCACTTTCTCTTTTTGTACTTATTTTACGGCTAATTCTCAATGTGCAGTTTGCAGATAAGCAATGATCTGTGGTTGATACTTTAAGTAGCATGTAATATATTATTCCATCTTTCAAATTCTGTAAGTTTACTTTTTTAAAAAAAGAGTTAAAATGATTCACTCTTATTTCTTCCACACTTATAAATGATAATTTTATGTAATTTGCTTTAGAACATCAGCACATGATTTACTTTTTGAATTCTTCCAACTAGACTTCTTAATGCTTCCCATGCCTGGTATAGTTTATGGTTAGATAAAATGTGACATCTACAATCACATGAATTATTATATTTGTTTATATTACATGTATTTCAATCACATTCACACTTGAGTTATGAAGTATGGCTTTTTATGTTACAGCAATTTCATTAAGTCACTTCAAACTATGGCACAAGAACAAAAAA
>NW_012149363.1:731799-732650 GCF_000956105.1 Propithecus coquereli
TGCATTAATTCTGTAGATCACTTTAGGTAGTATGGACATTTTTACAATATTGATTCTGTCAAACCATGAGCATGGTAGGGTTTTCCATCTGTTTCTATCTTCTACAATTTCTTTTCTCAGTGTTTTGTAGTTTTCCCTATGTAGGTCTCTCACTTCCTTCGTTAAATATATTTCTAAATATTTAATTTTCTTTGATGCTATTGTGAAAGGTGTTACATCTTTGATTCGATTTTCAGCTTGACTGTTATTGGCATATATGAATGCCACTGATATGTGTGCATTGATTTTGTATCCTGAGACTTTACTGAATTCATTTATCAATTCCAGGAGTCTCTTGGCTGAATCATTGGGATTTTCTAAATATAATACCATATCGTCAGCAAAGAGTGAAAGTTTGACCTCTTCTGCCCACATTCGAACACCCTTAATTCCCCTCTGTTGTCTGATTGCTATGGCAAGGACTCCCAGCACTATGTTGAATAGAAGTGAAGATAGTGGGCAACCTTGCCTGGTTCAGTTCTAAAAGGGAATGCTTTCAATTTTTCCCCATTCAGTATGATATTGGCTATGGGTTTATTGATGGTGGGGGTGAGTAAACTCACAACCAATGGATGCAGTGCACACTGTAAGGGGGATGGGCACACTTATAGCCCTGGCTTGGGCAAGGCAAAGACACTATACATAAGCAAAATGTTTGTACCCCTATAATATTCTGAAATTAAACAAAAAGAATGGTAAAAAGAATATCTTACACCACCCAAATTCACCTATTGTTAATATTTGCCCTGTTGTTCTTTCTACATGTGTGTATGCATGTATGTATACATGTATGTATTAGGTATGTATATGTG
>NW_012149363.1:733247-733541 GCF_000956105.1 Propithecus coquereli
GCTACCCTTTCATGATAAATACCCCCATGTCTATTTCTAGTACATCTAGCCCATGGTATACAATCAGCTAACCTTTCAATGAAATACAACTCCCAAGACCAGTTATTGAACTCTCATGACAACTAGTCTGGCAGGGCCACCTAGTTACTTAGCTAAAGTCGCAAGAT
The DNA here is from genome assembly GCF_000956105.1 of Propithecus coquereli. Taxonomy (NCBI): domain Eukaryota; kingdom Metazoa; phylum Chordata; class Mammalia; order Primates; family Indriidae; genus Propithecus; species Propithecus coquereli. The sequence goes on from NW_012149363.1 coordinate 733,415, forward strand.
TGTACTTATAATTCTCCACTGGAAAAGATAAGATTTGAAAAAAAATTGTATGTCAAAAAATAATTTTGATTCTGTATTTTATCCTTTTCTTGAGTTTTCTTTTATCCTCTCACTAGAAGAAATTAAA
>NW_012149363.1:734941-746724 GCF_000956105.1 Propithecus coquereli
CCCAGGGGCTGGAGTGCAGTGGTGTGATCCTAGCTCACTTGAACCTCAAGCTCGTGGGCTCAAGTGATATTCCTGCTTCAGCCTCCTGAGTAGCTAGGAGTATAAGCATGTACCATCATGCCTGGTTAATTTTTTTAAAATTCTGTAGAGACACAGGGTCTCCCTGTGTTGCCCAGGCTGGCCTTGAACTCCTGGCCTCAAGTGATTCTCCTACCATGGCCTCCAAAATGCTGTGATGACAGGTGTGAGCCACTGTACCCAGCCTAGTTTATTTTTCTTAAGTTTTATTTTGTGAGACTGTATCTAATAAAAAGTTGTTGTTTGTTCATCAAAATTACTCTCCCTAACTTCCAGTGTTGCAATGATATTCAGACAAAAGAAAACAAGTCTATCATAAAGGATTTGTTTACTATTCAATGAAATACTGAAATTTAATTCTGAATTGAAACAAAAGATTTATTTTCTTTGAGTTAGCCACTATATCTATTTAAAGGTAATTATAGTCCATTTTGTCAAATTTAAAAAAAAAATCTTGATTAGACAATATAATTTGTCTTTCATGTTATCTATTTGTCTATCTACATTTATATATCCCAAACTGCAAGATAAATGTGGGCTGACCATTGAGTAGTGATTACACAGAAAAATAAATTCTGGATTAAATTTCTAGGAAAACTACCTATTGGACAATGTGCTCAATATCTAGCATTTTAGTATTCTTTAAACTTCTTAAGTTGCACCATGTCTAGTGGTAAAACATTTAAAGATTTCAGAGGAGCTGGTAGAAGAGTAAAGTTCATATTCAAATACTAGGTGGGTCACAGGATATCCAGGATGTGCTATGTTGTACATTATAGAAAAAGGAAAACTCTAAGAAGTGATGGATTTAGTATAAACAGTAGACAGAGATAACCCTTGCCTCAGCATGACAGCTGAAGCATTCATTAAAAGATTCATTTACTAATCTACCATGCAGCTATTATTGAACCGGGGACACAGTAATAAGCAAGACATTGAGCCTGTCTGTATACGGATTATGTACCAGTGTGGTAGGGAAGAAATATGGTATTATTAAATAAAAAATAATTATTGTGATATGTGTTACTAATGAAGACAGATGAGAGGTATATGGGAGCAATAATTGATAAGACACCATTTAGTCCTAGAATAAAAGATAACAAGGATATAGAAGGGAGAGTGTTCCAGCAGAGGAAATTGCACATACAATTAATCTGAGTGAAAAATAGTGATTTACATAAAACAGACTTTTTTTGGGGGGGGTGTTGATGATGTGTAAAGGGCATAGTGACTAGAGTTGATATAATTAAGAAGGTCAAACACACTTGTTCTGGAGATGTCATTGAGCTGAGATGTGGAGGAAAAGTAGCTAAGTGTGGAGGTATTTGAGAGAAGCATTTTGGATGAAGAGACTGAGATGTGTAAAGGCTCTCTGCCTGAAGTTGTGTATGCCAAAACACAGATATGAGTTGAAGTTCTTGGGCATGTGATTTAACAAGAGAATGCTGGTCTCTGTGGGATGGTCAGAGTGTGTGGGGCAAGGATCCTTGGAGACAGGGAGAATGCACTGGACAAAGAGAGGACTTCTGAGCTGAAGTTGAATGCAGTTACAAGCTCTATTGAATTGAGCTGTAAGACGTGGCTCCCATTTCCGCACTCAACAAGGACAATGTACGTTCTCAGATAAATCCTCTATGTAGCCTGTGATATTCCAGACATTTAATCACTGTGGAAAGTGCCTCTTGATGGTTTCTAGCAGCAAGTAATTTGTTTAAAAAATAAAAGTACGGCTAAGATAGAAATGCAAAATCTAGTCTTTTGGCTATAGTTCCATCTTTCATATTCCAGTCTACAAAAGTATGTGGTAGATCCCTTCAGATTATTCTTTATGGTATTTCTATATGAAAAACTAGGATCTGTTAAAATTAGCATTGGTTGAAATGAATCTTTAGAGCCTTATTTTTCATTCATTTGTGTAGTTCACCGTGGACAGAAGAAACAGCAGAGGTGGTGTCAGGGACATAGTTTTTGAAAAAGTTTGCTAAATTCAGGCAGCTGCAAGTAGTTCCTTTCTCTCTCTCTCTCTCTCTCTCCACCTCTCCCCTCTTATTTTATTATACATTGCGTTCATTCCTCCAGTGACATCTGTGTCTCTGACAATTGTGATTGGGATCAGGCTGACATTCGCCACATCCAACTGCTTTTACTGCCATGGCTTAGGGATGATTTTGCAAGCTATGCTAATTCCATCAGACTATCTCTCGGAAATGTGAAATTTAAAAGATACCCAAGAACTCTGTTGAGTTATTGGATGATAGACTCCTGAATACTTGGTATGCAATTTTTTTTGCTACCAAGATCCCTGTTTCTGCCCCAGTTCTGTTTCCAATGAACTGGATACTCACCTTCCTTATTTCTAAAACCTATGCATTATCATCACAAAGAATGAAAGCTATAATCAATCAAATAGTTTTTGTGGCTTGTAATAAAAAAAAAATTCTGTGAGGCATGGTAATATTTAGCTGAAAAGTCAGGCAATTGTCAGGTTATGAAGGCGACTTGCTTACCATACTAGTAGTATAGGATTTTAAATTGTAGATCTGAAGATCACACATTCAGTTTTTTACAGGGATAGGCAGGTAATTTAAACGTTTTACAAAATAAAATGAAGGAAAAACTAGAATTTCGAGATATCATCACCCTTCTAACAATATTCAACTGCATTTTTTAACACTGTCAATGAGATAAAATATATTCTTATCTTGAATTTATGTTATTGATCTGCTATTTTATAACCATGTAGATTATAAGTAAACTTTAATTAGAATAAATGAATGGTTTTAAAATCATATTTATTTGGTTGATTAAACACTGCTAGATTTATTATGGTTAATTAAATATTAAAAATCTCTTGCATCTTCTCTTATCAAAGGGTGGGGTCTATTTCCCTTACTCTTGAATCTAAGCTGGCTTTGTGACTTGCTTTGATGAATAGAATGTGGCAGAAATTATACTGTGTGAGTTTCAGAACCTAGGATTTAAAAGGCCTTGCAGCTTCCACCTTTATTCTCTTGAAATACTCCCACCACCTTGTAGCTGGGATAGACTTCTAAATAATCAGAAATTACATAGAGAAAGGCTCAGCCATTAGCCAGCCCCAAGACTTCTAACATGTGAATGAAAGCCTTAGTCACTCTAATCCCTAACTGCAACAGCAGATGAGGGACCACAGGAGAGACCCAGCAAGGAACCAACCAGGTGAACCCAACCCATCCATGGAATCATAAGAAATAACAAACTGTTGTTTTAAGCAACTGTGTTTTAGGGTGGTTTGCTGTACAGCAATAGATAAATGAGACATTTTGTTCTTAGGATGGGTTAGAGAGGTTGAGACTGAAAGAAGAAAGAAGAGTTAAAATAATACAGGCAGAAGTGAAACCATGAAAAGGCTTGGGGATGAGTCCCAGTTGGTCAAAGATGGACTAATTGAAGAGATTTGGCAAACTAGAAGAAAAGAAGAGTCCTGTGCTCAAGCAGTTATCTAAGGTGATGTCATTTTAAAAACGTGATAAAAACAAGAAAAATTAAGAAGGCAACTGCTTTAAGGGAGAAGATTGTTAGATTTGATTTAATTTCACATGTGATGAGATTCGATGTCTATGGGACATCTAATTGGATACATACAGTAATGTCTTGACTATATAGCAAGCAGGTAGAATTAGACAAACATGGACTCTAATCCTAGCTCTTGAATTGGCTTTTTAAAAGTTATTATAATAGCCAAGTCTTAGAGTCTTCATGTGTATAATAAAAACTATAGGAGACACTGCCTTACTTAATGAATTTTTATTATATAACAGTTTTATTGACATGTAATTCACATAGTATACAATTCAATCAATTGAAGTGTACAGTTCCATATTTTTTTAAAAACCATATTCACAGAGTTGTGGAACCTTAACCACAATCAAGTTTAAAATGTTTTCATTACTCCAAAAAGAACACCACATCCATTGGCAATACATCCATCTCCATTCCTCCTCTTCAGCCTCTCTACCCTAGGCAATTGCATATCTACTTTGTGTCTCTATAAATTTTCTTATTCTTGATTCTTATAATTATATAAATTCAATTCTATATCATGTGATCTTTTATAGCTGGTTCTTTTAGCTTTGCGTAATGTTTTTAAGAAACACCATGTTGTAGCACACAAATATCAGTACTTTATTACTTGTACTTGCTCAATAATATTTCATTGTATGAATGTTATTACATTTTACCTATCCATTTGTCATTTGATGTTGATATTTGAGTTGCCTTTATTTTTAGTTATTAGCAATAATACTATGAACAATCATGTGCAAATTTTTGTGTGGACATATGTTCTATTTTCTTTTGGGTGTACGCCTAGGACTGGAATTGCTAAGTCATATAGTAACTCTAAGTTTAGCTTGTTGAAGAATTACCAGACTGACTTCCAAAGTGTCCCCATTATTTCATACTTCCCTGGGCATCATATGAGGATTTCAATTTCTCCACATCTTTGCTAACACTTGTCTTTTTGAACTGTCTTTTTAATTACAGCCGTACATGAGTACAACATGTTGGATTATTGTGGTTTTTATTTTCATTTATCTAATAGCAATGATATTGGGCATATTTCCATGTGCTTATTGGTCATTTTTGTATTTAATAAAAAAAGATATTCACATCATTAGCTTATTTCTGATGACTTTATTTACATATTTACTATTGAGTTGCCAGAGTTTAGAATTTAAATTTCTTATCAGATTTATAATATGCAAATATTTTCTCCAGTTCTTTTAGTTATGTTTGCATTGTCTGAAAGGTATCCTTTGAAGAACAAATGTTTTTAATTTTGATGAAGTCAAATTTTCTTTTTTTTCTCTTGTCACATATGCTTTTGATAATATCTAAGAAGACTCTGCCTAATCCAAAGCCGTGAATATTTACTTTTAAGTATTTTTCTTAAGATTTAGAAAATTTTATCTATTACATTTAGGTCTATGATACATTTTGAATTAATGTTTATATAGGGTGCGAGAAAATGTTCCAACTTTGTTCTTCTACATATACATACTCGGTTGTCCCAAAATCCTTTGTTGAAAAGAATATTCTTTCCCATGTGAATTTTCTTGGCAACCTTGTTGAAAATCTAATGATTATCGATATGAGGGTTGATTTATGGATTATCAATTCTGTTCCCTTTACCTGTATGTTTACCCTTACTCCAGTGCTACCCAGTCTGGACTACTGTATCTTGGTAGCACTTTTGAAATAGAAAATGTGACTCCCCCAAATTTGGTTTTCTTTTTTAAGATTGTTTTGTCAGTTGGGGATCTCTGGTAATTCCATATGGATTTCAGGATTGGCATTTACATTTTTTCTTAAAGCTGTCAAAATTTTGATAGAGATCACATTGAATCAGTAGATCACTTTTAGGAGTATTGTCATCTTAAACAATATCAAGTTTTCTAATCCATGAACATGGGATATTTTTTTCTTTTTAGTAGGTCTTCTTAATTTCTTTCAGCAGTGTTTTATTGTTAATAAGTGTAAGTCTTTTATTTCCTTGGGTAAATTTATTCCTAGGTATTTTATCCTTTTGTAAATAGAGTTATTTCCTCAATCTCATTTTTGATTATTCATTGGAAATACAATTTATTTTCACATATTGAACTTGTGTCCTGAAATATTTCCAAATGTATTTATTACTTATAGGAGGTATTTTTAGTGGGTGTCTTGGAATTTTCTATATACACAATTATGTTATCCTCCAATAGAGATAATTTTATTTATTTTGTTTTAGTTGATATGTCTTCTATTTTATTGTCTTGCCTAATTACTCTGGCAAGTACTTCCTGTATAATGTTGAATAGTAATGTTGAAAGATGACATTATTATTTTGCTTCTGATCTTAGGAGGAAAGCATTCAATGTTCCACCTTTAAATATTATGTTACCTGTGGAATCTTCATAAATGCCCCTTATTAGATTAGCAAACTTCCTCTTTTTCCTAGTCTGTTGAATGTTTTAATCCAGAAGAGGTGGTGGATATTGTCAAAACAATTTTTTGTAACAACTGAGATAATTACATGGTTCTCTTTTGATTTTTCTTTGTGCCATTTATTCTAATAATATGGTGTATTGTATTATTTGATTATATACATATAGCTGAAATATCATTTATTCTTGATATCTGTAATTTGAGTCTTCTCTCTTTTTTCTTGTTCAAGCTAGCCAAATATTTGTCAATAGTTACCTTTTAAAAGGACAAATTTAAAATTTTTTATTTGCAATTATATTGATTACCACAGATACTTATTATTTCCAACCTTCTGCTTACTTTGAGTTTAATTTATTCTCCTTTTTTTCAGTATGTTAAGGGGGATGTTTAAATTATTGATTTGCTAAGGCTTCCATGATAAAGTATCACATACTGGGTGGCTTAAACATCAGAAATTTATATTCTCATAATTACTGAGTTTGAATTCTGAAGTCAAGATGTTCACAGAATTTATTTCTTCTGTGGTCTCTCCAAGGCATGTAGATGGCCGTCTTCTACCTGTGCCTTACATGTACTTCTCTATATCCATATTTCTTCTTTTTATAAGGACACCAGTCATATTGTATTAAGGTCCACACTAATGACCTTATTTTATCTTAATTACCTTTATAAAGATGGTACAAATACATTCATATTCTGTGGTACTTGGAGGTAGGACTTTAATAATATTGGAAATTAAAAATTAAGCGTATAACAATTTGAGATTTTTCTCTCCTTTATGTAGCTGATTGCAGCTATAATTTTTCTTCTAAGCATTGATTTAGGTGCAGTTCATGACATTTGTTATGCTTTGTCTTCATTTTTATTTATCTTAGTGTTTTCTAATTCCTCTTGAAATTTAGTTTTTGAACCCATTGGTGTTTTTGTAGTATTTTGTTTAATTTGTACATATTTGGAAATTTTCCAAATTTATTTCTGTGATTGATTTCTAATTGCATTGCATTGAGCCCAGAGAATATACCTTGTATGATTTAAATCTTTTAAACTTTACTGAGATTTTTTTTGATGGCCTAGCTATGGTCTGTCATAGAGAATGCTCAGAGTGCACTTGAGAGAATGTGTATTCTGCTATGGTTTGGTGGAAGTTTACACATATGAGAGATCTAGTTGGGTAATAGTGATTTTCAAGTCTTCTATTTCTTTGTTAATCTGCACAGTTGTTTTATTCATTATTAAATAGTGGATATTTGTATCAGTCAGGGTTCTCTAGAATAATAGAATCAATAGGAGAAAAAATATATGAAGAAATTTATTCTAAGCTTTTGGCTTCCATGATTATGAAGGCTGAAAAGTCTCACAATTTGCTGTCTGCAAATTGGAAACCCGGAAAATCTGGTGGAGTAGTTGGAAGGTCTGAGAACCAGAGAACTAATGGTGTAGATTCCTGTTCTAGTCTGTTAGCCTGAAGGCCTGAGAATCAGGAGCTTCAAGGGGAGAAGAAGATTAATTTTCCACCTCATATAATCAGACAGAGAGAGAGAGAGAGAGAATTCAACCTTCCTCTATCTTTTTGTTTTATTAAGGCTTCAAGGGATTGAATGGCACCCACTTAAATAGGGGAGAGCTTTCTTCTTTACTCAATTCCCCAATTCAAATGCTAGTACCCTTTGGAAACACTTTCACAGAAAAACCCAGAAATAATGTTCAACCAGCTGTCTGGGCACTCAGTGGCTCAGTCATGTTTGACATATAAAATTAACCATCACAATATCAAACTCTGCAACCATTATTTTTAAAATTGTCTTTATCTTTCTTAAATTGTGTTATTTTTTGTTTCATGTACTTTGGGACTCTATTATTAGATATATATATGTTTATGATACTAATATATCATGATTAATTGACCCTTTTATCATTATAAAATGTCCCTCTTTATCTCTTAAACATCTATTGTTTAAATTCTATTTTTGTCTGATATTAGTGTAGCCAATTTAAGTTTTTATGCTTGTAGTTTGTATGATATATCTTTTCCTATCTTTTTGCTTTCAACCTGTTTGTATCTTTGTGTTGAAAACATGTATCCTGTAGATATATAATTGGACCCTACGTGTCTTTAGTTAGCCTGGCAATCTTTATCTTTAAATTGAACTTTTTAAAATGTATACATATTAATGCCATTATTCATATGTTGGTTGTACATTTGCAGATTTACTTTTTTTCTGTACATCTAGTATCTTTGTTATTGTTGATCCCCTATCCCTCTTTACTGCTTTTCTTCCTTTACATTAAGTGAATATTTTCTAGTATAATATCTTAATTCCTTAATTTGTTATTGATTACATATATTTTTCATTTACTTCCTTAGTTGTGTAGGGGAAAACGGTAATATTTTTTTTCTTATGCATCACAAAGTCATGGCTGATATCTCTATAATAAAAGACATTTTGACAAGAGAAAAGCATAACAAATTTATTTTACCAAAATTTTATAAGGGATGGGAGACTTCAGAATTGAAGACACAAAGACTCAGGGAAAACTGTATTTTTATGCTTAGGCTTAATGATGAATAGATAGTCACATAGAAGTGCGATTGGACAAAAAGAGTATGAGGTAATAATAATAAAGTGGGGAAACTTAGCAGGCCTGTTTCTTCAGATTCTTGTCTATATCTCTGCATCTTCATTCCCTTCCTCTGGATATAAGGCAGGACATCAGTCACATAAAAGTCTTTAGGGAAGATGGAAGAATAATTCTATTTATAATCTCAGAAAGCAAAGCAGACGAAAGTCACAAAGTGACCCTTTTGCTTATGCCAAAATGCCATATTTTGGGGTATCATATGCAGATTCCCAAGAGTAGTTGGCCTAGGGTTTACCACATTCATCTTAACTTAGAATATATTTCAGATTTATACAAACATAATTCTAGTGAGAAATCAAAATGTGGAAGCCTTCCCCATATATAGATCTTTTCCTTCTTCCTGCTTTTTACACTATCATTGCTATGCATTTTGCATCTGCATATGTAACAAATCAAACAATATGTTGGTGTAATTATTAGTTTATAAAATTTTATTAAGAAACTGAAATAGGAAAGAATAATAAGTATATATTTGTTGAGTTTGTTACATCAACCTTCTTATTTGAAATTTCTGGTTCTCTCCATTTGTTCCCTTTACATCTTGGATGACAGTGGTTTTAGTAGGACTCTGACTATCCCGCATCATACCCAGCTGGTAGTCTCCAGTTAGTGCAGGCCATTTTATCTATTATTTAAAAAAAAAAAAAAAAGTGTCCTGGTATATAAATTGTTCCACGATCTGAACCAAATAAATTCTGACCTTTTCATTATCACAGATTAGGCCAGTCACAGACTGAGACCATCCTTGAGGTTTCTTTTGACTTCAGCGAATATTTTCTCATCTGTTTCTTTCCCTAATTTTCTCTAGAAAACTAGCTGGCCTAAGGTTTAGCTGTTTGCTTTCATAGATCTATCATAGCCCAGGTATCCTACCCAGATCTCCATTGTTTATAAGAGTACCCTTAGATTTGAACTTTCCTCAAACTGTCTTCCGACTAAAGTAAATTCACTAGGAGAGGTTTGGAGCTCTCTATTTTTATGGCCTCTCTTTTCTGGGCAACATCTCTGAGCTACTGTTCCAAAGAAGGGGTTCGGGAAGTGTCCTCTCTTTCTGATGGAACATCTCTGTTTTACAGTCATGGTGCTAGGAAAGGATGATAGCCACTTGTCCTCCCCATATGGAATCTCTACCTCATGAGTGGTCTGTGTGAGGATAAACTGGGCCCCAGTATCAGTCTGCCATACCTGAGATAGGGCCTCTTCTCTAATACATGCAGCTGGTGGAGGAGACGAGCAGCAGACTTCTAAATCACACTTGCCTTGAGTTTAGGCTTTAAAAACTTTGGAGATGAGAAATGTTGGATTTCTTCTTATTCTGATTAGCAGCAAGAGACATAGGAAACACCATTTTAATGGCCACAAGCACCCAGAATGGAGTTTGCATCATGATGAATCGGGGGCTAGAGGAAGGAAAAAAGTGATGGGATATGGTTCAAGTGCCAAAGACTTTCCTTCTTCTTACTAAGATTTAATATATTTTAGGATACTTAGTATGTTTTCTTTAACAATGCCTATTATTAATAGTTGATTTTAACCCCTAAGGATAATTTCCAGAGACTTTTGATTTTTTTTAAATTTTAAATTCTCAGTACATAGGGTTCTTCCACTGCACCGTGAGTCCATGGAGCTCCTCACACTGACAATATTCTGGTGTGTTCAAGAGATAAATCTTGGAAGTAAAAACAGGGAGAGATTAGATCACACAAAAAGTCAGCCGTATCAGGTAGCCACAGAAAAGTCTTGTTCCAAAATTATAACAAGCAAGGAATCTTTGAAAATTCTGCTTGCCTACTCTGTCTTTTTCCTCCAACATATTTTTCTGTAGTCAGCATTCATTTGCAATGTTATCCAAGCTATCACATTTTGTACTACATATGAGAGCTAAATGATTTTCATGATATTCTCTTAAAGGAGCTCTATTGTTGATTATAGCCAAAAAAATAAACTAGAAAACATCTGCTCATCAGGATTTTGAATATGTTCCTTATCACATCACTAAATGAACACTATTAAGACCTCTCAGTTATGTTTATGAAAAAAAATAAAAATAGAATGCTAAATATAATATGGATATATGTATAAATGCAGTTGTCCTCATATGTTTTCATTCTAGCTTCATAGAAAATACTAATAGAAAATGGGAAGTAATCACTTCTTGGCCTTTTCGCTAAGATCAAGTGAAAATGATATGTATCTTTTGAAAAATGGTTATTACATCACTTTAGTCAGTCTTGAAGATTAAATAACATCCTGAGGCAGTAAAAGTTATATCTCAAAACCTGTGATCCAGCTGCATCCTTTCTTGTAATGGACTCTGCAATAATATGACTTTCATAAATATCATAGCAAGAACTTCACCTTGAAGCAGTTGGATTTAACAACATAATTTAATGGAGAAATAAAAAAAATGTTGTCATATCTGTATTGTGTTATGCCTATAGGGTTCAAATAAAATGAGATTAAAACACTGCAAGTTCATGATATTTTGGCCAATTATTATTAAGGTATTCAGTAAATACTGCCAACTCCCAGATAGGATATTGGGAGCAATAGGATAGCTTCCCAAGTGTGTTACAGAACTACAGATTTAGAATATGGAAGATATACAAGAAAATCAACTATTTTTGAACACTTTGAAAATATATTTTTATTCATACCATACAATTAAATTCTCATTTCCAGGGTAACAGTAGAGTAGTTCCTATTAGATCAACCAATCCTTCCTGCAATTAACTAAAAATTATGAAAAAAATCACAACCAATTGATGGCACAGAGGAGTAAAAAAAAAGAAGTCAGATACTGTGAGAGGAAAATGTCATAGGTGAGTTACCAATTTTTGGAAATTTTTGCCTGAGTGTAGGTCCCAATTGTACTGTGTCAGTTGGTCAAATCCCAACCCTCAATATCTGATCATCCTTGATATCTGACCAGGTTCCTCATCCCCCATCATCCTCCAGGGAATATCTGATCACAATGGTCTATCTTCAACAATAAAGTTGTTAAGTCAGTTTAGCCAGAATCACTGTTACTTCTGGTGTTTCCTCTTAGTAATTTTCCATCCATGGACCCCCATCCTGCTGCTTTGCTATAAACCTCT
>NW_012149363.1:747684-748998 GCF_000956105.1 Propithecus coquereli
AATAATCATCTTACCAAATTTAATAATTTTTCTTTAATAACATTCATCATAGAGATACAGACAAGGAATTACACAATTATAAACACATTATGACATTGTCAATACAGACTGTGAGAAATAATCAGAAAACTTCCTTTAGAAGTAATGTGTATGTGGAAATCTGAAAATCGAGGGCATTTTAGATATTTTAGATAAAGGAAACTAGATAAACTAGAAGGAGAACAAAAATGCCTAAGCAAAAGGAACAGATTATGTAAAGACCCATAAGCAAATGGAACCATAGACTTTTTCAGGAAATAAAAAGTAATCCAGAATAAACGACCTTAGATTTAGAAAGATGAAGCAACTAAGGCAGAGAAACAAAAGAGAACCAGATATTGAAGAGCCCAGTAATTCTGTAGGGAGGTTAGATGCCATCCTAGGAGACAATAGGGAGTCAGGGTAATGGTTTAAGCAGAGGAAGTGACATGAAACATTAGTGTGGCTACAATGTGGAGAATAATTGGTTAGTAGGAATACCAGAGGCCTAGAGTATAATGTGTAGAAAGATATTGTAATAGGAAGATTAGAGACTATGGTAATGCAAATTAGTTGCAATGGAAATGAGGAGAAGCAAAGAGATTTGAGAGACATTTATGATGTAACATTGGCAGGACTGAACACTGATCCAATGCAGATGGGGAAGAAATATGTGTACTCACAAATGATGCCATGTTTTTGTTGGTAAATGAATGTCTGGAGTTGCCTTTCCCTGAAATAGAGAATTTAGGAGGAACATGGTTTTGCAAATCTCTTCCCTAAATTCAAATCTAAATTAGAGTTTAAATATATTATATTTGAGGCACTAGTGACACATTTATATTTATGTGAATATGTTTATATATTTTTAAGAGATTTCAGGTTCAAATATTTTGTAGTCATCAGCACTTGGATGGAGTGAAAACACTAAAAGTAAATGAGAACACCCAAGGAGCTTATAAACGAGAGAAGAGGATCAAAGATCTAGTCTTGAAAAGAGGGACAACAAAATATGAAAACTGGATGGTGAACAAAAGAGAGGTCTCAACAAAGTTTGCATAGTAGGAGAAAGCTAGAGGATCATGCTTTTTAGTGTTATGAAAAATGAAGTCTATCATCTTAAAATTGATTATTCTTGGGTATGCTTTTCTGCATGGGAAAATTACTGAACTTTGCCTCTTTAAAATATTGTACTTTGCCATACACATCTATTTGCCTGTCTGTCTGCCATCTGCCTGTCTGTGTCTTCTATCTGTCTATCTATCTGTCTATCTATCTATCTATCTATCTATCTAT
>NW_012149363.1:752613-753917 GCF_000956105.1 Propithecus coquereli
TATATTTAATTTTAAATTCCGCAAAGTTAAAGATAAACGACCTACTGAGACATTTTTTTTACAGTCCCAAACAATTCTTTTCGCCCTTCCAATAGAATTAGAATAAGTTTCCTTGTGCACTGAAATTGCTTATAGTCCAGAGAACTTGATCTGGATACAAAATTTGGAGTTGCAGAATTCTAAGGAGTTGTTTCTAATGATTACAAAAGTCAAGTCGAACCTTCTTTTATAGAAGCAGCAGGAGTTCCTAGCCCATACTCTTTCAGAATAGGAATCTCACAGCCCAAGTTTCTTGTGCTTAAGTATACATATTTCTAATTCTTAAGTCTGTTCTAATACCACAGCTCCTCATCCAGGTTACTTATCACCTATTTGGATTCAGTTATTGATTGTTTGATTCTGTTCAGAATTGTGTTATATTCTTCCTGTCTAGGAGAATGTGTCAAGTTATCAGATTCTGTCTATTTCTCATGCTTGGCTCTAAAGACATGTTCTTAGGTCACTCCAATAACAATGGGTCTTATCCAGGATAGTAAGGGAAGTGAGAAAATGAGTAGATGGTTTCTATTTTTAAATATAAAATCTACAATTCTAATGTTTCTTGTTTCAAAAACAATGCAGTCAAGGTAGATATAGGATGATAAACAAGTTTTGGTGATTTCACTTTGAATATTTTGAGTTTGAAATGCTGTAATAGATCATATATTGACATTTTGATTATGAATATTTGAGGTATATTGAAATTAGAAATTTTAATTTTGAGACATTTATTTGATTATAAATATGTTTTTATAGTGTTTCAAGTTTGCATTTATGTGTTTGAGATTAGCTTGAAAGTTAAGGTTTGAATACATGCACTTATCAAACTACTGGTGAGCTCCATGTGACTTGCCAAGAAAGACCACAGAGATTGGCATGCGCCAAAGATGTACCACTGTGCAACACTAATTTTAGCTTTCATATTTAAATCTATAAACCAACCATTTTCATTAATCTGTGTGTGGTATGACATACTCTTTGAATCTTTTATTCTATACAGCTGTTCTATACAGCTGTTCACCACAGTTTGGTGTTTACATAAATTCTACTAACCATATATAGAGAGGCCCTTTTCTGTGTCTAAAGAAAGGTTTAAAGGGAAATATCTAGAAACCAATGAAATAGATATGGAAAAATCATATCTACAAGGATATTCCAGGGGATTACTGATTATCTAAATACCTCTGTGACCCAGAGAAAGTTGAGGACCAAAAAGCAAAAATGTTTATTATAGCAATGATTTATATACAAATATATACACATTC
>NW_012149363.1:753967-756657 GCF_000956105.1 Propithecus coquereli
TCCCTTTTTTGATTTTAATTATGTAGTATAAGCCATGCAATAATGTGAATATAAAGTGTCCACAGTAATTAAATTATGGCAAAATATAGTTGCATGGACTCCACATAGCAGATAATACCAATGTGAAAATATTAAATTATACTGGCAATAATTTTGCAAAGATGTAGGGGATTTCTATGTTGTTTTCTGACCATTGGTAAAGAGGTGAACTGCATTGATCAGGTGGTTAAGTTAGTATATTAAGGTTTTATGGATTTCATAAGGAAAATGTTTAACAAATTGGAAAAAAATTTATTGGCATTGCTTTGATGAATTGAAAAAAATATCTTTTTGTTTTTCAATGGACAAATTTATTGTTATGAATGTTTAGGGTGATGTAAGGAAGATTTTGAAAGTCAGATTTTTTAAAAAGGTATAATTTTCATGGAGTAAAATTCACCTTATGAAAGTGTATACTTCTATGAGATTGGACAAATGCATATAGTTGTATAATAACCACCAAAATAAAGACCCATTATATTTTTTATCACTTTATAAAAGTGCTTTGTGCTTTTTGTAATCAATCTACTTCCCCAGCTATCAGCTCCTGGCAAAAACTGATGTTTTCTGTCACGATGATATTATCTTTTCCCAGATGTCATATAAGTGGAATGATGGAGCATGTAGCCTTTTGAATCTGGCTTTTTTGATGTTGCATGCATCAGCAGTCCATTTATTTTAATGTCTAGACAGTGATCCACTTAGTGGACATTGTGGCTGAGGCACAGATTTGGCCTATTTACCAATCAATGTGTTTCATGTGTTTCCAGTTTTGAGAACTATTAATTGCCAAATAAACAGTGGCCACTATATACGTGGACATGCAAGCTTTTGGGTGGGAATAATTTTCTTTCTCTTAAGTAAATACCTAGGAGTGGAACTATGGGTCATATGGTGTGTTTAAATTTATTAATGTTAAGAAACTTTCAGACCATGCTATAATTTTTGCATTCCCACCAGCAATGTAGGAGAGTTACCATGCATCCACATCCTTGCCAACACTTTCCATTGTAAACCATTTTTTTTCCTTTTTGCTTGCAATAATGAAGAAAAATATGATTTATGAATAGAAGGATAAATTTACACCTGCATACATTTCAGGAAAAAGAAAACTACTGGGTAATTCCGTCCTGTCCTTTATTCTGAAGACTGGTCAGGCTCAGTTTATATAATCAATTCATTTACCCTTATCTAGTTCACTTGGCTGGATTACCCATTGTCGTCACTGGGTTGCTGCACTGTGCCAGGCTTCAGAGAAGCCTATTCAGCCTGCTGCTTGACTTGCTCTTTCTGAAGTATTTGCCCTTCTTAGGTGTAGGGGAAAAAATCAATGGATAAAGGCACGCATTCACTAAAATAGATCAATACTTTTGAAACAAATTTCTTGGCAGTAGGAAATTTATTTCAATAACAATATGAAATAAATTCTCATTAGTCTCCTGTTGGTTTGTATCCACATGGCTAAATAAGGTGACTGGTATTCAAGAGTCCATTCATTCAAAATAAAAGACACTTTAGGGAGGAATTTCAATGTGTTCTATGGTAGTGATTAAGCTAGCTAAATAGCATAAAAAACACTCAAGAGGCTTAAACTCTAGTGATATGTAGAAATACAAAGAGATAATTGCAATGCCATGCAGAAAATCTTACCATAGGATACTTACAGAGTGCTTTGAAAATATAATAAAAGTTAATTTATTCATTCTCAAATTCAAGAAGGAATTTTCTCAAAGGTATTGCCTCTCAGATCAGTCTTACCAGGCGATTGAGAGTTATGAGACAATAAATCCTAAGAAATGATGAGAAGGTGCAAAAATATGAGCAATGTAATAGAGTTGTGTAGTGGTCTCGTGTGTGGCGAAAACAGAGTGCAGTGTCACTGGGTTAAGAGTGAGTAGGGAAAGTATTCAAAAATGTGCTCAAGACATGGGGGAACATGAGTTGTCGGAGGTCCTTCTATGAAAATTAAGAACACGTACTTCAGATACTTGAAGGTGAGTGTTTTTTACATTTTTGTTCTTTTTCTTTGAGAATATCATTAAAGTTTTATTTCCTGTCTGACTTGTCCTTCACTCTGCTGATTGGTCAGACCATTCTTACAAAAATGCTTTTTTTTTTACATTAAGTACATAAAATATATGTACATTTAATTGAACCCCAGAAGATGCACTTAAACTCACTTATAACCACCGTGGAGACTCTCAGACTCCTGATGTAGTTAGAGACAAAGGAATGAATGAAGTGTTTTAAGAAGTAAACTGTTTCTGCCTACTAAATGGAGAAAGAAATTAATGGCTGAAAAATTGCCAGCAGGAAGAATGTTACAAAGATGATAGCAATAAATCAAATTAAGAAAAAGTTACAACTGCAAGCTTTGTAGTATCCTTGAACTCGGCTTATTAATTGAAGATAAAAACATTATTTCTGAGAAAGTTAATATTAAATTTACTGAAATTAAAAAAAAATTGAGGTTTGTTTTTATACTCTTTTAGTTCAACCTGAAAAATTTATTATACTACATACATTTCTAGTAAATACTAGCCAGTACATTAAGAGCATTATACAGTTTCTATAATTATATTAACTTACATATTTTAAAATGCATTTACAAATGTAATATGTTTGATTTTTTAATACCAATAAACAAAACC
>NW_012149363.1:760507-761917 GCF_000956105.1 Propithecus coquereli
AGAATAGAAGGTCAGATAGAAGACAGGCAGATATATATATGTGTGTGTGTGTGTGTGTGTATATATATACACACATATATATATGTATACTAGTCTGTGTATTTCAAGGATTTTTGTCTATGCCTTTATGGATTGCTTTTAATGCTTGCTCTAATGATTACAATGTGTATTCTAAAAAAAACCCTTAATCTACTAAAATACAATAGTGTATATATCATCTAGCCCACTTAATAAGGCATGAAAAAAAGAAAAAGTCATAAAAAATAGAGGAAATATGAATAAAACTCTCTTATTTGCAAATGACATATTTATGTACATGGAGAATAATTAGGAATCTTAAAAGCAACTACTAAAGTTAGTGATCAAGATTTTCCACGTTTTTCATGTGTTGTTTTTATACCGGACATGATAATTTATACATTGCATATATTTGTCTTTTTTAAAAGGGTGTTGAGTTTTGTTCTTTTAGATAGTTAAATTCCTGTTGGATCCTTTTTATCCCCTAGGCTTGATTTTATTTATTTTTAGAGCAGGTCTGTTTCCTTCCTAACTTTATTCATACGGTATAGCATTTACTTATTGTCTAAGCATAGACATTCTGGTGGCTCAACTGAATTTCATAAATGTTCAATGAGGTTTCTCGTTTCTGGATTGTCTAAAATTATATCATTTTCCTGAAACGCATGACCATTCATGTTTAAATATCATAGCAGCTGCTCTCTGCTATGTGTTGTGAAGTTTCATACTGAATGTGAACAAGGACCAGAGGAAACCCACACAGAATACAGTGCCCCAAACCCACTCAGCTCCATCCTCTCCAGCACCCTGAAAATTCTAGAAAATTAAAACAATCCCAAACTGCAAATTTTGCCTATATAACTTATTGAGACCACCATACTCTGCTTAGTCTCTACCTTATCTGACAGACAGCCAGGTGAGATTCCATCTCACCTCATCATTTTCTCTTTTCTCAATGACCACAGGTCTGTGCTCCCTATTATCGTGTGAAATTATTTGCTTCATATTTCCCAGATTTATTATTCTTTTCTTAATGGAAAGAGGACAAATTTGGCCACAACTACTCCTTTATGGCTAAAGATGGATTTCCTATGCTATCTAAATGAATTTTTAACTTAAAAAAGTATGTTTTCTCTCTTACCTAGTCCATGAAGGAAGAATGTGTGTTCATTGTCCTCAACGTTTTTTTTCCAGAATCTGCAAAAACTCATCATATGTATTTACATTGCATCATACATTTCATGGTATATATTAGCCATCATATGTAGTGAAGTTTCTCTGAATATTTTTTAAATGTACTGAATAAGAGCATTCAAAATATCACTAAGAATATATGTATTTTAAGTTGATACACCTATAATATTTTTAGTAATTAAAATATTTTTCTCTATT
>NW_012149363.1:763742-764849 GCF_000956105.1 Propithecus coquereli
AGAACTTACTGCTGTTTACATTCTAGGCTTGATTTCATATTAATAGAATGCTTTCAGGACCACAAAATATAAGTATATTCTTGCCTCTTTCTATCATGCTTTAATATGTTGCTCAAAAACCATAAAGAAAGAAAAACAAGTTAGGAAAGAAGAACAATGTGGTTTATTCTATGATAGTATATTCCTTTTTAATGAAAACATTGACTAGGAAAAGCTTTAATATTATGTCTTAAAGTACTATAAGGTAAACTCTACCTTGCATACTGTTATTTACTTATTTATTCTTGTCTTTTATCCATTTGATATCAGAAAGATTCACTTCTGTTTTAACTTGTACTCATAACTTTCCAAAAAACTTGCAAGGATTGCAAGTCTTTACCTTCTGATATAAAGCTTATGATGATTCATTACCCCTTAAATTAATTTTTTCCATAGTCATTTATCGTCATCAAATTTCTATCATGTGGCAGGTTAGCCACACCATTTGCTGTATCCTCCTTAGATTGACTTCTCAAGGACACGTAAGGCATTGTCTCAAGGTCACAGATACTTAAAACAGTGCCACACTACTGAGTAGATATTTCTACGCAAATACATGGTTTGGCTTGTTTTAGAACATATTTATAGAGATGGGTGTCAAAAAATAAAAGTCCTTATGCTTAAAACTGGTTTTTGTCTAGTGTGGAATTCTGCGTCCTATTTAAAATGTGCTCCAAATGACAAGTTTACCTCTGTGGGAAGGGATTATGGCGAAAACCATCCAGACTTTGAGTGCCTTGAGACTTCAGTGATGCAGTGTTAGTCCCAAAGCAGACACCTAAGAGTGATTTCTTTTGGCTCCCTGATTTCCTGTGACACACATCTTCTCTAGCTACATGGAAAAGCAAATTACTTTCTTTTTCATGAGCCACTGTGTACAAGAAACTTAGTCAAAGCAAAGAATGACAACTGTGAATCCACACTGTGAATTGAATATGGAACATAAGAGTGTCACTTAAGCCAGAAGGGATGGGAACTAATGATGATATAACAAATTGTAATTACTGAATATAGCTTAGCTAATAATTAAGAGAAAAACATTAGCTGGGAAATGTCATACTTCTAAAA
>NW_012149363.1:777849-779488 GCF_000956105.1 Propithecus coquereli
GGGATAAGGGCACTTGACAGGACCGTTTTCCAAGAGGGCATGATTCTTTTTATTGGATAATAGTATTTAGTAATGGAGTTCTATTGGGATGTTACTGTTTTTAAATGCAAACAAAACTAGGAAATATATCCGTAGCCTAAGTCATGCATTCCCACATATCCATAATTATCTATCTATCTATTCATCCACTCATCTACCCTATTTATTACAATCCTATCATAGGATGCATGTCATCATATGCTCGGATAAAAGGGCACTTAAACAAGACTAAACATAAGGAAGTCATCAGACACACACCCCTGCTGAGGAACATTCATTAAAATATCTGAAAAGTTCCCTTCAAAGCCGTCAAGGTCATGAAAGTCGAGGAAAGATTGATAAACTCTCACAGTTCAAAGAGATTAAGGAAACACGATAACTAAAGATAATGTGATCTTGAGATCTTGGAATGGAAAAAGCACATAACGTAAAACAAATCTAAATAAAATCTGGAGTTTTGTAAAAGGTAAGGTTACAGTATAATCCTTTAGAGTTTACATATAGTTAAGTGAGATGTTAATATTAGGAGAAACTACATAAAGTGTATATGGAAACTCTGTTTTACTTTTAGCAATCATTTTATGAATATAAAAGTCTTCCAAACTAAAAACTTTACTTAAAATATAGAAGAGTAATCCTTGTATCTCTTTAAAACTCACTTTCCATACAAAGATATGGGTGTATACAAGGGAACAAAAGATTCTTTAAAAGAGTATATCTTTGAAATAAATTGAATGATTTTGGCAATAACATATAAAATTAATTTTAGGTTCTAGGTGATTTTATTGTTATCACAGATGTTATAAGTGTAGTCCTTGTCTCTCATAAGTGTACTTTTTACTATATGTAGATAAGCCTTTCTATTGTTCTACATATTCAGGTGCTAATGTTTGACTTGTTTTCATTTTAAACCCAACCAGGAACTCTGTAGAATCTAGATTACATTTTGAACACCATCACATTTTTGGGTGGTCCATAGTGGTTTAGAATCTCTATTTCTCATCCATAGGAAGCTTGACATTTCTCTTTGGAAGTGTGTGTCAAAATTCACCTTCACTCTTCAGTGAAAACATACACCATCTCAAAGTGTATCCTTTATTGTATTAATTAACCTCAGATAAATGAGATGATAATGGTGGGATGTAAATAAAATACAACACACAGAATATTTAGCTACTGAAAATGTGGCAAGAATCCTGTTCAATGCTCCAGTGAAAGAAGAGGTGGTCTAAAAAAAAATGAGTGTCTGCAGATGCAGAACACACAAAAGTCCAGATTAACAGTAGTCCCAGGAGACTTCTTCACAGAGATAGAGAACACACAGCACTGCCAGCCTCATTTTCTTACCTGTTCAGTCAGAGCTCAGGTTTGTTAGACAGCTCATAAAAGTCTATTCAGCAACTAGGCGAAAAGTGCAACTTCTCAGAAAATTTCAGTTTTTTTATGCATTCTATGGATGTTATTTTGCAAGTGGCTTTAATTCACTTTAATAGTCTTAATCAAACAAATCAACATTCACATATTCTCTGAAGTCCATGGAGCTGCAGATGGAATTTGTATGATTATTTAAATCTTCATTTTATTTAGTTTTATCAAGCAA
>NW_012149363.1:779538-781462 GCF_000956105.1 Propithecus coquereli
TTAAAAACAACTAATAAAAATGAATTACAAAGCGATTTCATAATAACAAAGAGTAACATGCCCTGCTATCAAATACACATACGCAGGCACAAATCAAATTAAACAATCTTTAAAATCTTTTAAATTATGAGAAAGGACTCTATCTTTATTCAACTTGTGTAATGCAAGTTGATTTCTCCACAAGTGAAAAAGAGTTTCAAGAAAAATTATTATTTAAAATAATGTGAAAATCTGTGATTCGTAGGTAATATTTGAACAGTACCAGTCAGAAAGAAAAGTTATAAGCTCAATTAGGGAGAGTCTCCTTTCAGAAGAATGGAGTTATTATAAAAAAAACTATCAGCAGCATTTTAAAAAGTTGTTTTGACATTAAGGAGGGCCCAACCAGTTAGTCTAAGAAATAGTTTGTTTATTCCTCTTCCAAATGAATAAACCAATGTAACAACATGACAAGGGACATAGGGCGATCAGAGAAAGTGTAATCGACACCTGTGAAGTTTATTCTGGGTAAGGTAGTAAGTATGAATGTTGGTGGATGGGATATAAGTCACTATAAAAAGTTGATAGGATCAATATATTAACAATTAAATGTGATTAAATGATGGTTGGTGAAACAATATTATGGACAGTGGACTATACAGAGAGGTGGTAATTGGAAAGAGATTACTGAAAGTTTTACTTGACTTGGAAATGACTGTCCATGTTTCTGACTCAGAAGAATAAATCACATTGCCATTAATCAGAATGGTAAATATGACAGAATGAGCATATTTAGAAGAAATTGTCCTTAAGTAACAATGAGGTTAAAGTATTTGTGTCATGGACTTTCCCTGAAGGTAGTTGAATATGAAAATATAAAAGTCACTAGTTAAGTTTCAAATGAAGGCATCCATTTTTCATTTACTCTTCGCAATGTTATTTTACGCAGAGCTGAGAATGAATGCTCAGGGAGATTATGTTTTCTGAAGACTAAGGACAGAAAAACTGTGAATGTTAACATTTGATATTATGGTAGAAGGGATGGCCCAAGAACAGCGAGAAGAGAAGAATTAAGCAATATCACTAAAGACCATAGAGTGAGGAATGTCAAAAAAAGGGAAGGATACAAAAGTATCTCATGCCAAATTAAAAAAAAAAAAAAAAAGACAAAACCGAAAGAAATCTGGTGCAGGCCATGGTTTTTGCCTTATTGGAGAAATTGAGGAACTAGTTATTATCAGTTTCAATAACATGAATGGGCATCAGCTATTCTTCCTCCAGGTTCTGCCCTCAGCACTGATGTGCAGAGCTGAAAGTGCCTTGTGAAAACATAAAGGTAAACTGACATTCAGACTACATACACACAGCTAAAACGGCGCCTAGAGGCAAGAGATACTGAAGGTTCCTGAGTCTGGTAGTTTCAACAAGAAGGCAATGGCCGTGCTGAATCTTAAAGGGGAAACGCATATTTAGTTGACAAAGAGGACTAAAACATAGCATTTCAGACAGAAGTAATGTGAAAATTGTAAATTGTTGTCGGTAACCATGACTATGTTATAAATGTCTGATAGAATCTCATTGAAGGGGATGGGCAAAAAAAGGAGCTGAACTAAGTAACTTTATATAACAACATTTTGACAAGAAAATGTAATACAATAATAATGCACATAAATACTGTACTCTAGTTTGTAAATTTGTTGCTCACAAGGGTATGGGTTGAAAATTCTGAAAGTTATATCTGTGCTAGGGTTGAAAAAGCAAGAAAATAAATGTTAGGTAATAGAAGCTAGTTTTCTCACTATCAGAGATGAAAGTTACAAATAAGCAAAGGGAGACTAGATAGAACCCTGCAATACTGGACTAGAGATGGAGTCATTGGTATGAACTCATGTTTAATGCGCAGGTAGATGGATAGATGACACATACGTAATTAGAGATATGTGAG
>NW_012149363.1:793692-796735 GCF_000956105.1 Propithecus coquereli
CCATTTCTTTTTCAGATTTTTTACTGTTGGCATATAGAAATGCTACTGTTTTTTTCATGTTGATTTGTTATTCTGTAACTTTATTGATTTTTTTAATCAGTTCTAATAGTTTGTGGGTAGACTGTTTAGTTTTTTCTAGATATAAGACCATACTGTCTGCAAATAAGGATAATTTGACCTCTTCTTTTCAATTTGGATGCCCTTTCTTTCTCTAATCTGATTGCTCTAGCTAGAACTTCCAGTACTAAGTTAAATAATAGTGGTGAAGGTGGATACCCATGTTTTTTTCCAGATCTTAGAGGAATGGCTTTCAGTTATTTCTCATACAGTATGATACCAGCTGTGTGTCTGTCATATATAGCCTTTGGCGTGTTGAGGTAAGTTCTTTCTATACCCAGTTTTTGACGGTTTTTATCATGAAGGATGTTGAATTTTATCGAATGCTTTTTCAGCATCACTTGAAATGATCATATGGTTTTTGCCCTTTGTTCCATTGGTATGATCTATCACATTAATTTGTTTGCAATCATACTTGCGTACCTGGGATGAATTCCACTTGATCATGATGAATAATCTTTTTAATGTGCTGTTAAATTTGGTTTGCTAATATTTGTTGAGAATTGTTTGTCTCTCATTCAAGTACTAACTAGGCCTTACCCTGCTTAGCTTCCTAAGATCAGACAAGATTGGACAAATTCAGGGTGGTATGGCCATAGATGAGAATTTTTTGTTTATGGCAATGCCACCCTGAACATGTCAGATCCGGTCTGGTCTCAGAAGCTAAGCAGGTTCAGGCTTGGTTAGTACTTGGATGGGGGGATTTTTGCATCTATGTTCATCAGAGATATTGGCATATAGTTTTCTTTATTTGTTTTGTCTTTGGTTTTGATAGCAGGGTGACACAGGCCTTGTAGAATGAGTTCGCGATTATGCCCTCCTCCCGGATTTTTTGAAAAAGTTTAAGTAGGTTGGATATTAGTTCTTTGAATGCTTGGTAGAATTCAACAGTGAAGCCATCGGGTCCTGGGCTTTTCTTTGATGGGAAACATTTTACTACTGCTTCTGTTTCATCACTCGTTATTGATTTGTTGAGGTTATGGATTTCTTCCTAGTTCAATCATGGTATGTTGTATATGTCTAAGAATGTATCCATTTCTTTTAGATTTTCCACTTTATTGGAATATAGTTCTCATAGTAGTCCCTAATGATCCTTTGTATTTCTGCAGTACAGTTGTAATGTCTCTTTTTTCATCTCTGATTTTATTTATTTGGGTCTTCTCTCTTTTTTTCTTAGTTAGTCTAGCTAAAGATGCTTATTTTGTTTATCTTTTCAAAAAAAACACAAATTTTTATTTCCTTAACTTTTGTAGTTTTTTGTTTGTTTTCATTTTACTTATTTCTGCTTTGATCTTTAGTATTTCTTTTCTTCTACTCATTTGTGAGTTTTTTTTTTTTCCTTTTGTTTTTCTAGTTCTTTGAGATGTACTATTAGGTTGTTTATTTGAAGCTTTTCTGCTTTTTTGAAGTAGACACTTATTACTATAAACTTTCCTCTTATTACAGCTTTCACTGTATCCCCTAGATTTTGATATGATGTTTTTCCATTTTCATTTGTTTTAAGAATTTTTAAAATTTCTTTTGTAATCTCTTCATTGATCCACTGATCATTCAGGAGCATATTGTTTAATTTCTGTGTGTTCACATAATTTCTAATGTTCCTCATGTAATTGATTTCTAGTTTTATTCCACTGTGGTCAGAGAAAATAACTAGCATAATTTCAATTTTTCAAAAATTTTTAAGACGAATTTTGTGGACTAACATACGGTCTATCCTTGAGAATGATCCACGAGCTCAGGAGAAATATGTGCATTTTGCAGCTGTTGGATGAAATGTTGCGTAAATATTTATTAGGTGCATTTGGTATATAGTGCAGACTGAGTCCAATGTTTCCTTGTTGATATTCTGTCTGGATGATCTTTACAACCCTGAAAGTGGAATGGTGAGGTCTCCACTGATTATTTTTTGGGATCTATCTCTCTCTTAGGCTTTGACAATATTTGCTTTATATATCTTGGAGCTCCAATGTTGGGTGCACATATTCTTAGAATTGTTATATCTTTTTGCTGATTGATCCCTTTACCATTATATAATGCCATTCTTTGTCTCTTTTTACAGTTTTTTTAATTGAAATCCATTTTACCTGATAGCAGTATAGCTATTCCTGCTCTTTTTTGGTTTCCATTTGCGTGGAATATCTTTTTTCATCCTTTTATATTCAGTTTATGTGTGTCTTTGTAGATGAAGTCAGTTTTTTTGCAGACAATGTGCAATTGGCTCTTGTTTTTTAAATCCATTTGGCCACTTTATGTCTTTTGATTGTAGAGCTCAATCCATTCATATTCAATGTTATTACTGATAGGTAAGGACTTACTTCTGTCACTGTCATGCTGTCATTTGATTTCTGGTTGTCTTGTGATCCTGTCTTCCTTTGTTACTTCCTTCTTGTCCTCCTTTGTTAAAAGTGATTTTCTGTGGTATTGTATTTTAATTTCTTGCTTTTTTATTTTTTGTGTATCAGTTATAAGTTTTTAAATTTGAGGTTACCATGAGATTTGCAAAAAACATTTTATAATCAATTATTTTAAGGATATGACAACTCTGCTTACAAACAAGCAAAGAGAAATCTAATGGAAATTCTATCCTTTAACTCCATTCCTCCCTTTATTAACTTTGTGTTGTTTCCATCCATAACTTTTTATAGTATCTATCTCTCAAAAAGTTGTTGTTATTTTTGACAGGTTTGTCTTTTAGTCTTTCTAGTCAAAGTATAAGTGGCTTATACACTGCAATTATAGCAATAGAGTATTCTATATTTGTATCCATACCATAACCAGTGAGTTGTATACCTTCAGATGGCTTCTTATTGTTCATTAATGTCCTTTTCTGTTAGATTGAAGAACTCCTTTTAGCATTCCTTGTAGAGGAGATCTGGAGATTATGAAATTCCTCAGCTTTTGTTTGTCTGGAAAAGTATTCAATTTT
>NW_012149363.1:797905-810335 GCF_000956105.1 Propithecus coquereli
TTGTGCTGCCATAAACATTCGGGTGCAGATGTCCTTATCGTAGAATGTTTTGTGCTCTTTTGGGTAGATGCCTAATAGTGCTTTATCTGTTTTTATTAACATTATTTCAGTATCTTTGTTCGTTTGTCTGTGACGGGCTTCTGAATTCTTTCTCTATGTCGCATTGAAATTCGCTGAGTTTCTTCAGGAGGGCTATTTTGAATTCTTTGTCAAAAAGGTCACCTATCTCCATCACACCAGGATTGGTCACCGGTGCCTTATTTAGTTCATTTGGTGAAGTCATGTTTTCCTGGATGTTCTTCCTGCTGTGTATGTTTGTTTATGTCTGGACATTAAAGAGTTAGGTGCATATTTTAATTTTCACAGTCTAGACTTGTTTGAGCCCAACCTTCTTGAGAAGGCTTTCCAGATATTCAAGGGGAATTGAGTGTTATGATCTAACTCTTTGGTCACTGCAGCCATATTAGCACTGGTGGTACCCTAAGCCCAGAAACACTTTGACTCTTGCAGACTGCTGGTGGTACCTCCTTGGGGGACTTAGGTAAGATTCAGCAGAATTCCCTGGATTACCAGGCAATGTCTCTTACTTGCTTCCCTCATTCTTTGTGCTGGGGTGCTGAAGTTAGAGGAGGAGTGATGTGGACACTCCCTCTTGGTCACCAGAGCGTGGTCACACCTGAAGTCAGCCCAGTTTCACCCAAAGTCAATGGGGACTGTTTCCTGGCTACCTCTTACGTTTATTCAAAACCCGAGGGCTCTTTAGTGAACAGGTGTCAAATCATGCCAGGACTGGGTCCTTTCAGGGCAGCATGTTTCTTTCTTGCCCAGGCTGAGTCCAGAAATGTCATCCAGGAACTAAGGCCTGGACTCAGGGGCCTCAGGTATCTTCTTGGTACTTAATTTTCTTGTTGCTGAGCTAGTACCCAAGTTGCAAAACAAAGTCCTCTGGGATCTTCCCTTTCCTTTCCCCAAGTGGAGTAAGATGCTTCCTGAGCTGCACTGCCTGCAGTTGGGGGAGAGGGAGAGAGAGAGAGAAAGAAAAAAAGAAAGAGAGAGAGAGGGAAGGAAGGAAGGAAGGAAGGAAGGAAGGAAGGAAGGAAGGAAGGAAATACTTTTGTATTGTTGCATGAAATTTAGTAATAAAGATCTTTATGGGAATTAAGTGGGTTATTCAGTTTTACTTAAAAATGACAGAACTGTAATGATTTGGAACTATAGGATATTTAGAGACATTGGTGGATATACATGGTCTTTAAAATAATTTAGAATAAAAATCTGTTTATAAAGATTCATTTCAGATCACCAAGAGGAGACGGAGCAAGATGGCTTAATAGAAACCTCCAGTGATCCTCCCTCCACACAAACACAAAATTCAACAACTATCTATGTAAGCAAGCACCTTCAAAGAACTAAAGATCAGATGAGCAATCATACTACCTGGTTTTAACATTATATCAAGGAACGAGGTACTGAAGAGGTTAGAAAAGACATCTGGCATTGCCTATGCTGCCCCTCCTCCAGACTCCTAATCCCCCCCTACCCAGAATACTGAGTGGTGAGAGAATCTGTCTCCCTGGGGGAAGGAGAGTGAAGTGATTGTGGGGCTTTGCATTGAAACTCAGGGCTGCCCTAGCACAGGGGAACACAGCACAAGGCAGAATTCTGCCAGTGCCTAAGGAAGGAGCATTTTGACCAGCCTAGCCAGAGAGAAATCCTATGCTCTTAAACTAGAGTTCTGGGTAGCCCCACCACCAGTTGTCAAAAAGCAGCCTGGGAACTTGACCAAATTTCCTAAGGCAGTCTTCTTCCCTTCCTTCCTTCCTCCCTTCCTTCCTCCCTCCTCCCTTCCTTCCTTCCTTCCTTCCTTCCTTCCTTCCTTCCTTCCTTCCTTTCTTTCTTTTCTTTCTCTTTCTCTTTCTCTCCCCTATAACCATCTTGATATAATTGCTATGCAATTCTATTCAGGTGGGGATTCTGAGAACATTGAAATCTAGGTTTTTTGAAACATAAGGTGTTTGTGCAGTGATTTGAGAAAAATATACAAAACTGAGGTTTAGAGCCAGAGAATGTTTTGAGAGTCAGGGAATTTGTATGCATACATTGAGTATATGGTCATCTGTTTAAAAGGCAATCAAGCAACACCACTGGTGTTTAAAGGGCTTATTATTTTTGTTATTATCTGCATACCATAAATAAAGGAATAGAAGTTGCTGGTATTGATTCAATCACCTAAAATGTCATTTAAGAACCTGAATATTAATATATTCCCATTCTGCTATCCTTAGGTATGTTGACTTCATCTTCATGCTGTTGCCTCATAGATTTAAGATAGCTGCTATAATTCTACACATCATGTTCCTACAAATCAAGCAGAACTGTGGATCGGTAACATCAGCTACAGCACTCTCTTTTTATCAGGAAATTTAAAACTTTCCCACAAAATCCCAGCAGACTTATGATCACATATAATTAACCAATAACTCTGTCAGAGAGCTATTGATACTGAAATGCTTGCTCTCAAATGAATATATATTAAGGTACATAATCACCTCAAATATAATTTGTGGCCTATTTTCAGTTAAAGGCTTTTGTGTGAGACGGAATTTGTGTAGGCAAATAGCATTGATTGTCAGGGGACTCAAGGAAGTATTTGAGCAGGTGAAAATCAGATCTAGATTTGAGAGGGAGGAATATTAATCAGATAGTGGGACAACTGCTTTTGCTTTGATTCATTTTGATGGCAATCATGACTTGCTGAGAAAGTGGCCATAGAAATGAAAACTAGGGTAAGGAGGAAGTAATAATGTTGCTGAAGTTAAATTAACACTGGTTAATAATTTAAATAATGTGAGAGAATAAAGAGGAAATATTAAAAAATACCTCTAAAGTTTGAGATTTATTGATTCAAAGACTTATTTATTCAATATTAAGCCATTGTGGGAAATAATACAGAGGTTCTTTAAAAAATTAAAAATAAAACTTCTATATGATGCAGCAATCCTGATACTGCATATATAACCAAAGTAAATAAAATCAGTATACAAAATAGAAGTCTACACTTCCATGGAAGCATTATTGACAATAACCAAGATGAGGAAACGACCTAAGTGTCCATGAAAGAGTAAATGAATTTTAAAAATGTGGTATATATGCACTCTGGAATACTATTTAGCTTTTTAAAAAAAGAAGGCTGCCCTGTCATTTGCAACAGCAACATGGATGGTCTGAGAGGACATTAAAGTTGAGTGAAATGAGTCAGGCTCAGAAAGACAAATGTGATCTCACTTATGTGTGGAATGAAAAAAAAAGTCAAACTCATAAATGTAAACTAGTAAACTAGTGGTTACCAGAGGCTGGGAGGTGGGAGGATTGAGGAGCTGTTGGTCAAAGGATATCAAATTTTATTCAGATAAGAGAAATAAGTTTTGGTAATCTATTGTGCAACATGGTGACTATAGTTAATAACACTGTATTGTATTTTTAAAATCTCTCAGGAGATTTTCAGTGTTCTCACCATAAAAACGATAAGTATGTGAGGTAATGCATATGTTTATTAGCTGAATTGAGCCATTCTACAATGTATACATATTCCAAAACATGTTTTAACTGATAAATATATGCAAGTTTAATTTGTCAATAAAAAATAAAATATATAATAAAGTGAGAAAGTTGAAAAGGAAGAGCTTACACTATGATGGCTGTGTAGTTCAGCAGATGGAATCATGAAGAGATTTACCATTTGTCTGATGTATCTACAAAACAAAATAGGAAGAGCTTTATGGGAAATGATAATTGTGAAGGATGAAAACTTAGCTGATGAGAGTATCCCAGTTAATATATAGTCCTCTTGAGATGTAGAGCACAGTATTGGGACTACAGGAATAGGCTAGCTATCTACCAGCTGACACCAAATAATAAAAGAAAATGTGGCAGTAGATTAAGTTTGCTAATGAAAAAATACAGAAGAAAATGTAAGAATTTAGGGAAAAAAGAATACTTGACATTCTAGTTTGTAGAAGTCAGGGAAAGCAGAGAAGAAGCCAGAAGAAGCAACAGAAACAGGGAATATAGATTGTTTATGCATTATTAAATAAAGATTTATCACATCCCTGCTCTGTGCCTAGCATCATGCTAGGGGTTATACATGTCACCAAATAAAACACAGTGTCCATCTTCAAATAAGTTGCCACTTACTGGAGAAAGCTAACAATTAAATGAGCAATTAGAATACAGAGATACAGTCCATAATTACAAACATATGGTGCTGTGGGTGTCCCTGAAAGGGATTCTCATCCAGATATAGAGTTATTGAATATGAAAACATCATTGACTTGAAGAGTCAGTTTAGTTTTTAAAAAAGACACGATCAAGCCTATGGGTTTCAAAAGTAATGCTTTCAAGGTTTCAAGAGTAATGCTAAGAAGCATGTGTAAGTTGACAGAGGAGTCAGGAAAATGAGGAGCTAATAATACGCTTGCAACTATATATGAACCTCGGAGCTCAGTGATCTTCCTCAAAAACCACTTACAATTTGGCACTGGGGGAGGGAGAGTAGAATGCGGGAATTATTAATATTAAAGAATGTGGATAGCAGGGACACTGAGACAGCAAATACAGAGTATTCTTTTGAGAAGCTCATTATCAAAGAGAGGAAAAAGATAAAGATGTAAATAAGCATGAACATTGAAGCTAAGAATAGTTTATATTTTTAGGTGCAAGTGAATGTAGCTTTGGCTATCTAAAATATTTCTCTCATATATATACCTAGATTGCCAATCCCTAGTGCTATGGTTTGAATGTGTCTCCCCAAAGTTCATGTTGCATTCTCATTGCAACAGTGGTGGTAGATGGGGCCTAATAGAGGTAATTGTGTCATGAGGCCTTCATGAAAAATTTCAAGTCATTATTGTGGGAGCAGGTAGTGTGAAGGAGGGTTATTGTAAAGCGAATCAGGCCCCCCGTGCCTTTCTCTGGATCACATGCTTGCTTGGCATGTCATGTCTTCACCATAAGATTACCCTGGCCAGATCCTGGCACCATGCTCTCAAACTTCCTAGTTCTAGAACTGTGAGAAATAAATTTATTTTCTTTGTAAGTTACCTGGTATCTGGTATTTGTTATGGTAACACAAAACAGATTAATACACTCATCTTCCTCTTTTATTGTTTTTTGGAATTAACAAACCCTAATGGTACATGTTCATCAACATAGTGATGTTTCGATACATGTAATGTATAGTGATCAGATCAGGGTAATTAGCATATCCATCATCTCAAGCATTTAATATTTCTTTGTGTTGGTAACATTCAATCTCCTCTTTCTAGATATTTGAAACTATATATTTTTATTAGCCATAGTCATCCTAAACTAGTACAGAACACTAGAGCTTATTCCTCCTATCTAGCTGCAATTTTGTGTCCTTTAACAAATCTTTTCCTATTCCTCCCTTTCTCCTGCCCTTTTCAACTTCTAGTATTCTCTGTTCTACTTTTTACTCCTATAAAATCAACATTTTTTAGCTTCCACATGTAAATGATAACATTTCGGCATTTGACTTTCTTTTCCTGGCTTATCTCACTTAACATAATTGTCCACTAATTACATCCACGTGGCTGCAAATGACAGGATTTCATTTTTTTTATAGCTAAAATGTAGCATATTGTGTACATATACCACATTTTCTTCATCCATTCATCTTTTGTTGAACACCTAGGTCGATTTCATATGTTGGAGATGGTGAAAAGTGCTGCAATAAACATGAGGGTATAGATGTCTTTTTGATATAATTATTGTCTTTCCTTTGATTAAATTCCCAGTAGTGGGATTGCTGGATCCTATGATAGTTCTATTTGTAGTTTCTGAGGAACCTCCGTAGTATTCTCCATAGTGACTCTACTAGTTTACATGCTCACCAGCAGTGTGTTCCCTTTTCTCTGCAATCTTGCCAGCATATTTTTTTGTCTTTTTGAATATAGCCATCTTAATTGAGGTAAGATGATACCTCATTGTGGTTTTGATTTGCATTTGCCTGGCAATTAGTGATGAGTATTTATTCATATATTTGTGAACCATTTCTATGTCTTCTTTTCAAAAATGTTTAGATCATTTGCCGGTTTTTTAATTAGATTGTTCATTTTGCTGAGATGTTTTGAGTTCCTTATGTATTCCAGATTACCTTCCTTTCGAAGTGTAAACTCTCGAATAACCAAGGCAAGATCCACTTCTAACTTTTTAAAGTGTTGAAATCAATTCTATTTAACAAAATAGTATACATTGTAGAAACTCTGTTTAAGGTAATACAAATGTGTATTTCTGAAAGTTTTTCCTTGGACAGTGCAATATCACACAATTTCTCAGGTTTAGAAACCCTGGAATGAGTGTTTGTGGGTGTGTGCGTGCATTTGTGTGTCAACGGAAGTGGATCATTGTACATTAGTTGGCACCACGTATACCAAGGACACATGGCACATGCTTTTCTGTAGCTGTCTGTTACTGACAAGAGCTCCAAATCATGATTTGTAATATATTGCAATAGAGTTGTACAAAACTATTGAATCTTGAGTGGTAAAGAAGTTCCAAAGATGTAAGATATGTAATAAAGTAATTGTAAAATGCTTCCTATTTTCACTAATTTGCTACTTCTAGGAAAATGCTGCCTTCAGTATGCGCACTTTCTGCCTGATTTTCCCCGCTAGACTCCATTAACTTAATCAAATCACTGTATCTTAGGGCTTGCCAACCTCATTATCGTGTATTATGTAGTTGTCTTTTAAATTCACTAGACAGAGACCTTCCATTTAAAGCACATTAATTTCTTCACTGTTCTGAAACCTTTAGCCAGAGGTAAAAAATTATAAGGGCTAATGCAGTATCCAAAAGGAAATGCATTTGATTTGAGATTTTGTTTTGGAGTAATAGCTGAAGTAGTTCTACCTAAGAAATGAATGAAGCTTACTCTTCAGGGTCCCCCACTTACCCTTGTATCTAATTTTCTTTTTAAAACTTTTATTATTTTATTTAAGCAGCACTTCTCAATAGGGCAAATATTGGCAGTTGGATGGATAATTCTAATTCTTTGTTGGAGAGGTTATCTTGAGCATTATAGGCTATCTAGCAACACGCATAGCCTCTGCCCACTAGATTCCACTCCAGTGACAGTTAAAAAACGTGTATAGACATTTCCAAAATTCCCTGACAGAGAGACTGGGACTCATCTCCATTTGAAAATCACAGACTTAAAGGCTTCTCTCCCCTCAAATTTTATAAGCTCCATCCACACAAAAGCTACCTATGGCCTGGTTAGCAGTTACCAAAAGATGCATCAAAGAAGGTATAATATTTACTTTAATTATAAACCAGAATACTATGTGGGGATGAGTTGTTAAAATTTATACATTTTTGTGAATTTTAATTAGCAAAATGTCTTAGAAGCTCGATTCCTTCTGGCCAACCTGGAAGTGACAAGCTTACTAACTTGTAAGTGATAGGCAGTTTCAAATAAACTCCATTTAACTAAATAGCACTTATTACACAGAAAATGTCACTGAAATGATTGTAGACTATGAATTCAGTCTATATACAGTATTTATGTGTTAGATGCAATGAAGAGTAAAGCATTGTGACTAGAAGTGGATACTTCTACAATTGAGAAAGTTGAATGTAAAATATTAGGTCTTTTGTGCTATGTAATAAACTATTTCTTCCACAAATTGAAAACTTTATGAAGAAACGTAAATTGTTGAACCTAATAGTACGTTGCTATCAATGTATTCAATAGCAATGTAAGAAGATTATTTTTCCCATCTTAGAGAATGTATTAATATCTAGAGATTTATAAAACAACAATGTATGTGGAAATACTATTTCAAAAAATTATTGACAAAATGTCCTTTATACGCATAGAAACTCCTTGATTCAAACCATTTTAATCGTTGTAATATTCTTTCTTTCTTTCTAAAAAATTGCACAGCCATTTGGAAATGGAATAAATTGCATGGAGTAAAATCCTAAACTATGCCAGGATAATATAGGTAAATTATTTGCTTTTGAAATCATTGAAAAATCAATGCCGATTTTTAAGTTGTTACTATCTCTAAAAACAGTGAATAAAGTATCATTTTCAAACAGGTATATGAATTCAAATATATTTGCTATTTAATTAAATAGCTAATATAACCTGGTAGTAATGAGTGTAAATTGATGTATATGATAAACCTACACTATTTGTTTTAGATTTTTTTATTTCACTTTCGATATAACTTAGAATTCTCTTAATCTAAAATATTAATATGCATTTTTAAATGTCTACTTTGGAAAAATACATTGAATCTTGTTGTCATTAGCTTAAAATAAAAGAGTCATTTGTTTAAAAAGGAAATGCAATCACAAAGTTTAACACTATTGTATTGATTTACTAATATAAGCCAGGATGAAACTATTCCCTAAATGTCTCTCAATAAATATATTTTCTGATGTCAAAGGAAAAAATAATCAAGGGAAGTCATAGCAATACTCAAAGTTGTTTGAAAAAAAGTTTTTCATTGCAGAATTGACTCTACATATGCATGAACACCACTATTAGGGAAAAGATGTGTGTGTGTTTGTGTGTGTGAGGGTGAGAATATGAGGGGCGGGGAGTAAGAGAGAGACAGAGAGGAACAAAATATTTGGGGTATGTGGTAAAATATGTTGTTCAGATCAGGGCTGCATTATCTGAAGAGACCCCACTGGAGTCCTGAGAGTTATGAAATTCTAGACAAAAGAGAGTGTCTGAGTGGTCATAAATATTTTTCTGATTGAGGAATTATCTTTCCCCTAACCCAGCTTCTCAAAATATAAAGATTCAGTGGTCTGGAGATGTAACAATAGCTTATACTTAACCAATTTGGGTAAAATTAATTTTGATGGAGACAGTGTTTAGTGAAATAGTAGGAAAAATCCCACATAGCTATTGTAGTACAGAAGTGCTTAACTAATATATAATTAATTGATTAATTGGTACTCTCTGAAGCAAATCCAATTTTGTTCCAAATAATTTTCAAAATAATTTCTCAAAATGCATTATTTCCATATGGTCTGCAATACCACAAAGATGAAAAATATTCATTTTCTGCAATATTTAATAAGTAAAAATGGCTCATACTCATTGGTAGCTCTCACTGTGTGCTCAATACTGAGCTGAGTGTTTCTCACGAGATATCTTGTCTCCTTTAATCTATTCAACAACATAGTGAAGTAGATATTATTGGTATATGCATTTTGTTAATAAAATAACTTAGGCTTAAAGGGATTAAGTGATTTCCTAAAGTTCAACTATTTCTATATGAACAGTAGTATCCTCCAAATGTGGGGTTCTTGCAAACTCTACGCTTCTGTGACTGATGTCTCCACCCACCGCTACTGTATATTTATTTGATTATTTAGTAATTTAATATCAAAGGGGACAATAAATAATCAAAGGGGATAATAAATCAAAGGAGACAATTAAAAATGTATTCCAAATTACATTAACCATTGTGTCAACAACTTTTTCAGATACACAACCACACCAATAATTTCTTTCTTTGAGATTTTGCAGCTCAAAGAAGTAGACGTCTCGAAAAACATGTGTAACAAGCTTTTCTTCAAAACCACATAAAAGGATTTTCCAAGTAATTGCGCAGGATTTCAAGGAAGTCACATTCAAAAGTACTAATCAATTTAACAATTGGCACAATTGCCTTTAACATGTCCAAGTAGCAAGAAGCACTGGAAAGCCATAAAATAATGGACATTTTTTTCAACTTTTACTTTTCCACCCAGGGAACAAATTGGTTTCAAAGATGCTTACTCTTCACAGTAAAATGGCTTAAATGATCCACTCTTTGTAAAGAACACTGGCAGAATGTAGAGACAAAAGTCCCAGGATAACCAAAATTTCAGAATATAGAGATACACCAAAACTGTTACACACAAATCACTTCCAGGCAAATGGCTTCTCTTTCAGAGGCCTGTCCTGACACAGCTTATTGTTTTCTATGCCTATCATAGCCATACTTTATTTAATTAGTCAAATTGACTTAATCTAAGCCAAATGTTTGTGAAATAGATGTTTTTATTTTTATTTTTTTATACACATGTAAACTACGGTTTAAGTACATCAGAACACATGCTGGAAACCTGTTTTCCTGATGCCATCTTCTTGTTTTCTCCTTATAATAATTTCTAGCCCATACTAATTTCTAAAGTGGCCATCCAGGCAAGGCATTTTAATAAACTGTATTGTTTAATAACGTAAATTGAATCATATAATTTCACAGTTGAATGTGTCTTAGACAACATACTAACAGGATAGATAACAAAATGATGAAATTACCTGAATGCTAGATTAAGACCTCTAAAACGCATAAGCTGTCATTTAAAGGCATATAAAATATGTGAAAATGGACCTGTATAAGAGAAAATTGACTTGTTTTACTTTGTTGTAAGAAGCAAAAGTTAGAGCAATAAATGGACTCAATAGGGAAACATAGTTTGAAAGAATTTTCTATCAGCAGACCTAAAATGACGTTTCTTATAAGATTCTTAGGTTGCTAGACTGATAGAGCTCAAGCAAATGGACATTGTCATGCAAGATATTAATAAGATGTGCAGCAATTTTAGAGTTCAATAGTTTCTCCTATTAGATAATATTTTCACTTATATTCAACTCAGATGTTCTTTGAATTGCATTGTCATTATTTTAATTCACTGAAATTCAAGCGAATGTAATGCTCAAATTCTAGAAAGGCCAATACAAAATATGTACTATGCATGGGTATTATAATGTGAATTATTCTTTATATCAAGCATTCCAGAGAATTTTAACATTTCCATGCAAATCACACCAGAGATTAATCAAACATTTTTGTCTTTGACATGAAGTACTTTTGCCCCTGGTTCTTTACCTAGTTTAATGTCTTTAAATTTCCAAGTCAAGTGTTACTTACTCTGTGGAGACTTCTGTCGCCCTCTGTACTCTAACCTTACTGATCCTTACTGAGGCAATCACTTCTGCAGCTGAGCAGCTTCTCCCTGGTAATTATGTCCCTCCAGGATTACCACATCTACAAAATAATACGCTATATTGACATGAAAATAAAAAGACATTTTTTATTGGTCTTTATTCACAACTGCCTAGTACAATATTTTGGAAGTACTGGTTGTCAAAAAAGTATATAATTTATAGATTCAAAAGTGATTGCATGAACAAAAGTTGATGTTATATATATATACAAGGACATGTAATAAGGTATAAGTTAATTTTTCATAAGGGTAACCCAACCAATTACTAATTTGTTAAAAAATAAATAGGAAAATTATTAATTTTGGAAGAACAGGTAGAAATACCTGGGACTGGGAGGCAGAAAATTTGGACTTGCATCCTAATTTTATCACTTGAGAACTCGGAGTCCCAGTTTCCTTCAGTTTTAAAGTGAACATGCATTATACTTGCATGATATCTACAAATACCTTTTAAATTATCCTTATACTTTGTCCTTAAGAATTAAAAAATTCTGACTGAAATTTTAGCAGATGATGCAGAACTATCATGCTATCTTAAGAGATTCCATATGTAAAAAATATATTTAAAATGTCAATATCCAAGGAATAAGATGTATTTACTTTATTAAATTTTATACTATTAAAAATATCATTATTATAAGCAAATTCAGTACATTAAAATAATTTGTCTTGAAATATTATGGAGAAAGGGGTTTCTTTCTCTTTTTTTACCTATATACTATAAACATGAATTCATCATATGAGTATAATATGTATACCTAATAGCCAAATAAGTGCAGGTATAAAGATCCTGAAGGAACTTATTGACAAAATGTATCCTAACAAATTCAAACAAGCTGTTAAAACCTAGTGGGTTAAAACATCTCTTAATATTTCTATACAAAGCTTTAGATACTATTAAAGAAAAAAATGTAGCAGAATTTTTTGTGTTTTTTATTGGTTTACCTATCATGTCAAGAATAGTAAGTAAAACATATTTTAAATAGTGTATACATGTGTGAGAAGTGTGTTTTTCTACATATTGACAAGGAGATATAATAGTTCAAAAAAAGGGAGCTGTAGCTGACTTTTATAGTTCCATTAAACAGTTGGGAACCATATAATAAGGATTAGAGTTTTGTATCAACTTCAACAGTCTAAATTTATTGCATTTCAGAATATGTTTCCTTTAGTTTAAATATTTAACTTTGTAGATAATGAAAGCACAGTTGAAGAAAAAATACCTTTCTTGTGGAAGAAAAGAATTTTCATTTATAAAATTCTAAGTTTGTAAATAGGCTCAAAGATGGTGCTTTTAACCCAGTATATGATTTTAATTTTAAGAAGATAATTTCAAAATGTCTTAAACTATTATCAACACACACCGTGATTCATTTTTTTCTATCTT
>NW_012149363.1:810385-822626 GCF_000956105.1 Propithecus coquereli
CACACACCGTGATTCATTTTTTTCTATCTTTGTTGAATTAAATATAATTTTTGAATATGAGAAACATTAATATGGTCATAAAAATGAAACATTAAAAAAGTATGCAAAGAAAATGTTACTCCCTCCACATCCCTTTTATTTCATTCCTACCTAGCCACACTTCTATAAATTTCATAGGTTTCTGGTAACTTGTCTTCGGTTTTTCAAAAATTACACAAAAGTATAAAACTATACAGACTGATATTTTTGGCATTTTTTTCACTTAATAATATATGCTCAAGATCACTCCATATTAGTTCATGATTTATTCACCCATAGTTTAATTAATTTCAAATATGGACAAGTTTGGTTTTTAATCTTCATATTTTGCAGTAATAAACAAGGTCAATTAGCCTTTTATGTATATATTTTTGTGATATTGAAGGTATATTATTTGGGTAAGTTTCTAGAAGTAAGATTGCTGCATTAAAGAGGAATGGCCGAGATAGCAGTGATGTTTAATTCCCCTCCAGATGAGGTTGTATTGATTTGCATCCCACAAGCAATGTATCAGAAGGCATGTTCTCCCACACCATAGCCAACCAAGAGTGTTGTCAAGCTTTGGGATTCTTGCCAAACTAATAAGCTAATAATACACATTTAATAGTAATTAATCTACAAAATCTACATAATATAATTGGTTTTAGCATTTATATGTATTTTATAAATATAAAAAAACTAAAACCTTAAACAAGAAATTCATGCTAAAAAAATATGCATGTGCACACATTGCTTACTTAGAAACAAGGTTATGTAAAAATTTTGGTTTGGGTTGTTATTTAGGCATGCAGATTTACTTTTAATATGATCTATTTCATCACAGAATTCTTTTTAGCAATATATCTTATTTTGTATAGATTAATAGCATATGATGGCCAGTGACTGTATATGTGTATGTGGAGTTTGAATGGAGAATTCAGGATGTAGGGGAGGAAAAAAGGGCTATCAATGCAATAGGAAAAAAAGAGAAAATCTATTATTGTGTAAATATGTAAGCTTAGTAGGTTAATCTCAGCCCATAGGCATGCCAAAACAAGTAAAGTTACCATGGAGGTACTACCATAGTATCTTAAATCTAATAATGCAAATAAGAAACTCTTCTGTTATAAATGCACTATGATTAAATAAGAGAAATAGGAATCACAATAAATTTAGTTAGTGAAGAATAATGATTCATGGCCTAATATGAATAATTGAGGTGAATGCTATGTAAGGGAGCATATTAATTACTTAAAAACATCATATCATTTTTACAACATCTGGAAACATTCATGTAAGCGTACTAACATAGAGTTATCTATTCTCAAATTTATAAATATCCAGAAAGAGATTTTAAAAATAGATTAATTAAAACTTCTTGAATAAAATTATGAGTTCACTTATAGGTGATTTTTATCTTGCCTATACATCAAAAGAAGTTAATTGGCTTAAATTCATATAAAGTATATAATGGAATGTATTAAAACGTGTACATTTGTTTAACTACTTTGGAAAGCTGATTGGCACTATCTACTAAAATAAAAAATTCTTTTAACTATGACCTAGCAATCATACTTCTAAATAATTCCTACAAGGTATGTTTATGTATGCATACCAAATAACATATTCCAGAATGATCAGTTACATTGAAATAGATTCACAACTGGAAAGATGTGATTTCATAGTAAAAGCTATGATTGTGATATCTCTAGAGAGTAAAATACTATACAAAAATGAAAATGAAAATAATGTTGCCACATGCAACAGCATGCATAAATTCTAAACTATCAAATGAAAGAGCCAAACACAATTATGAATGATGCAACTTATATAAATTACAAAAATAAGCGACACCATGAAAGGTTGAAGTCATATAATGTAGTCACTAACATGGTGACCCTTGGAAAGAAAGGATGGAATAGTGAGTGATTGGGAAGGGGCAGTGGAATACTTCCAGGGTGCTGTTAGTGTTCTGTAACATCTGTGGGTCGTGTTTACACAAGTGTAATTACTTCTTAATTATTCTTTGAGATATGCACTCACAATCCACATATATTTTGGATTTTTGTCTTGAGCTACAATCAACAAATTTATAAAAAAATGGGACTTCCAGTTTTAGCTCCAAATGAAAAGAGTTTAGAAGTCATCACTCCCACTATTACAAGAAGAAAAAGCTGAATAAGCTGAAAATAAATTATGTTTCTTGAACCTTTCAGTGAATCGCGGTTGCAGGGCAAATCATCACCCTCAAATA
This sequence comes from Propithecus coquereli, assembly GCF_000956105.1. Classification (NCBI taxonomy): domain Eukaryota; kingdom Metazoa; phylum Chordata; class Mammalia; order Primates; family Indriidae; genus Propithecus; species Propithecus coquereli. Next base: position 812,658 of record NW_012149363.1, read on the forward strand.
CGGCTTTCAAGATTTGGAGCATTCAGAGAGACATGGCCGAGATCCGATTACCTGGAACAGAAGCTGCTGGAACCATAAAATGACAGGACTCCTTAAATTGTAATTTTCATCATTTTTCTGGAGACTGAACTATGGGGTATCTTTAAAGTGAGAATCTCCTAATGGCTACACTCTTAGAAGGCTCTTATTCTTTCTCTCTCTCTTTTTTTTTTTTTTTATTTCAGAATATTGTGCAGGTATAAATACTTTGGTTACATAAATTGTGTTCATACCATTTGAGTCAAATTTATAAGTATGCCCATCACCCTAATAGTGTTCATTGTACCCTTTAGGTGTGAATTTACCTGTCCCCTCCTCCCCCCTCCCACCTGCTTTATCTCCAATGAATGTTATTTCCATATGTGCACATAAATGTTGATTGATCAGTTCCAATTTAATGGTGAGTATATGTGGTGTTTGTTTTTCCATTCTTGTGATATTTCACTTAGAAGAATGGTCCCCAAGCCCAACCATTTTAATACAAGGAGTATTAGTTCACTATTTTTTTGTATGGCTCAGTAGTATTCCATGGTATACATATACCACATTTTATTAATCCACTCATGTATTCATGGGCACTTGAACATCTTTGCAATTGTGAATTGTGCTGCAGGTGTCTTTTTTATAGAATGTCTTTTTTTTTCCCTTTGGGTTAATACCTATTGCTCCACAAATTAATATAACTATATTAGAGACATAAACAATCTCAGGTGTTTTTCAGGGCTTTGCCCTGAAGGAATATGTAAATGTGTTAGTTTGCATATCAAAATCTGCTTCACCTCAGGAGGGCATCTGAAAGATCAGTGGCAGCTGCTTCCCAAGATAGCATTGTGATTCTCAAACCTGTGATTCTGACTTGCTTTGAAAGGCAGAGCAGGTCTGCTAGGAGCCACAGGATGAGAGCTGATCAAAGAATGCCTGCCTGACAGACAGACACCTGTGGCTAAAAGCAATTAGCCCAAGGGACAGTTCCTGCTTAAACTCCCGACTACCTGTCTCAATACACAATAACTTTATAAAAAAATATGGAGCCACTATATCTCTGTTTAACCCTTCTGTTAAGTGATAAATTTACCCTAGAACTTAGAAGTTAGTCTTTGAAATATTTTGTAACCATTTGTTCACGTAGATAGAGTTAGTTAAGGGATGTGAAGAAGCCTTTTGAAAAACTTTTAACCTAAGACGAACTACCTGTTACCCCTGACAACTGATCACTGTACCTATAAATACCCATGGAAAACATCACTCATGGCCTTGTGATTGATGGAAATATCAGAGATCCCCTGAGTATCCTGCTTTTTGTCTATTATCTTTATAAATCTATAAAACTATACCTTTGTCTCTGTGTCTTCTTTTATTTCCATTATTTTCCATTTTCTATTATTTTCTTATCCTTTGCGACAACTCCTACCTAAGGGACCTGATTTTTGCTAGGAGTGTAGCTAACTCCCCACAAATGCCCAGTAGTAGGATTGCTGGATCAAATGGTAGTTCTACTTTCAGTTCTTTGTGGTATCTCCGTACTACTTTCCATAAAAGTAGTACTAGTTTGCAGTCCCACCAACAGTGTATGAGTGTTCCTATCTCTCCATGTCCATGCTAGCATTTCTTCTTTGGGGACTTTGTTTTATCTCTTTCATAGACTTTGTCTCAGGGAACTCCACAAGTTTCTCAAGATGAAGATCCCAGCATGATTTCCTTTTGGCTCTGGCAGGGGAAGGGGAAGAATAATCCTGAAATTTTTTCAGAAACTTCTGCATAACAAAGGCCTACTTTTCAGTGGAAAAAACTTTAGAGAGTCTTATCTGGCCAAGGAAAGAAAATTTCTCCAACTACAGCCCCTTTTTACTCTGTGATTTCACCAAAAGGGGGAAAACAGCTATACAAGTGGAGAAAGACTTGTGAAGTTCTCACCTCAGAGGCACAGACCAACTAAGAGACTGAAATTTAATCACAAGATTCCCTTCCCACACAACTTACTTACTATACCAGATTCGTAAAGCATATTAGATCCTCAATATTTGTATTTTTTGTATTTGCAAATTTATCTACTTGTTAAAATTTATTCGTAACCACAAACCCAGCACTCCTGAGCTTCTGTGATCACATGCAGGCATGCGCAGAGGGGTGAAAATTTGAGTTACCTGACATGAACATCCCAGCTGGGATGGAACAAGGTAATGCTCTGCCTTCTTGTTTCAGCTCTCGTGCTTTAATTGTGGTCTATTTAGTGCTACCTTTTAAACTTCTTTTGTGGTTATTTTGGGTGATTTCACCATTTAAAATAGCTTACAAGGGAAGGATTGTCTAATGTTCCTAAGTGCAACAAGGCTGTGATGTGCCTTACAGAAAAAAATATGTGTTAGATTAGCTTCATTCAGCCATGAGTTATAGTACTGTTGGTTGTGAGTTCAGTGTTATGAATCACAATATAGTACATCCATAAAAAGAAACAGGAAATTCACAAATCTGTACATGAAACTGCTCTGGAAAGTGCTAAAATAACATCTATAGTGTATGATGAAGCTATTGAAAATATGGAAAAGTGGTGAAATTTGTGGATTAATTAGGCAAAACTGACAAAAAAGAGCATAGTGGACAGCATTGTTTTGAGGACAAAAGCCAAAGAAATTTACAGTCATGTTACCTAAGGTCAGAAAAATGTGAAACCCTTCTTAGCTAGTGCTGGTTGACTTGCGTGTTTCAGAAGTGATGTGGCACAAAAAATGTTTAACTTAGGATGAGGCAGTTTCTGCAGAACAGGAGGCTGTGACAGGCTTTTCAAAAAAAAAATCTACTAAGTGCTATATAGAGACAGGATTATGAGAAAGAACCAGTATTCAACCTTGATGAGAATGCCTTGTTTTGTAAGGATGACAGCAAATGGACCTATATAACACAAAACTCATTTTAGTTGGTGAACATGTGATGGGAGGCTCACAGGAACTTAACCCTGTATTCCCTTTAGCAGCAATAATTCAATATTTGTTAATCCAATTCAGTGTTTATGGTGACGTTACAAAACATAATCTACAGTTAATAATGAGACATTGAACTGTATAACAACAGTGGTTTACAAGTGAAAGAGCTATAAAACACAGACTGTCTCTAGAGAGGAGTATTCACGGAAATCAAAGGAAAAGGGACACAAGCGATGACACTGAACAATTTGATGTCTCTGTCATCTGTTATATAGCAAATATTAAATACAGCCAAATTCCTAGCTAGATTAACATAAATCCTTACACTAAAGGCCTATTTACCTCAGTTTCTATTACCAAACATATCATATCTGGCTTTCAACAAAAAAGTACAAAATATTCCACAAGGCAAGAAAAAATGTTAAGAAGAAACAAAGTAATCATCAGAACCAGACTCGGAGCTGACATAAATGTTGGGCTTATCAGACAAGGATTAAAAATAACTCTGATTAATAAGTCAAGGCCTCTAATAAACAAAACAGATGCAAAGAAAAATAGATGAATAAGAGAAAGATGGAAGAAAATAAATAATAAAACTTAGAGCAAAATTAATGAAAGTGAAAACAAAAAATTAACATAAGATATAAATGAAATCATAACCTGATTCTTGGTTAGCCAAGGAAATTAAGAGAAAAAGAGAGAATACACAAATTTTAAATATTACAAATCACAGAATAGTAACCACTACTTATTCTATTGACATTAAAAAGGTAATGAAAGATACTATGAACAACTCTGCAAAAATATGAGAACTCAGTTGAAATGGACAAATTCCTTGAAAAATACCAACTACAAAAACTCTCACAAAGAAAAATAGGTAATTTGAATGGTCTTGCATCCTCTAGAGAAGTCACATAAATAATTAAAAACTTTCTAAAAAGAAAGCACTAAGCCCAGATGGTTTTACAGGTAAATTCCACAATACATTGAGGAAAAAGATGATGTCATATATCCACAATTTCTTCCAGAAAATAAAAGCAATGGAAAAATTTTCTAACTCATTCTATGAAGCCGGAGTTACCCTCATACCAAAGCTAGATAAATACATTAAAACAGAGGAAAACTACAAACTAATCTCTCTCATTAACATAAACAACACAATTCTCAACAAAGTATTAGCAAATCAAATTCAATAACGTATAAAAAGAATAAACCATGGCCGGACACGGTGGCTCACACCTGTAATCCTAGCACTCTGGGAGGCCGAGGCGGGCGGATTGCTTGAGCTCAGGAGTTCAAGACCAGCCTGAGCAAGAGCGAGGCCCCGTCTCTACTAAAAATAGAAAGAAATTAATTGGACAACTAAAAATATATAGAAAAAATTAGCCGGGCATGGTGGCTCACGCCTATAGTCCCAGCTACTCTGGAGGCTGAGGCAGAAGGATGGCTTGAGCCCAGGAGTTTGAGGTTGCTGTGAGCTAGGATGATGCCACGGCACTCTAGCCTGGGCAAAAAGAGTGAGACTCTGTCTCAAAAAAAAAAAAAAAAAGAAGAAGAAGAAACCATAACCATGTGAGATACATCCAACTATTCAAGGTTCGTTCATCATTTGACAATCAATTGAAGTAGTCCACTATATTCAAGTGCTAAAACAGAAAAAAAATGGCATATTAGCATATTAATTGATATAGAAAAAGTGTTTGACAAAATCTAACACCTATGATTAAGAAAAAACTTTGCAGTGAACTAGAAATAGAGGAAACTTCCTCATCTTGATAAAAAGCAACCACAAAAAACCCATAGTTAGTATTAATATCATACTTAATGGTGAGAAACTGTTCTTTCTTCCTAACATCAACAAGAAGAATGCCTCCTCATTATTCCTATTAAACACTGTACTATAAATCTTTGCTAGTGCAGTAAGACAAGAAAATGAGATGAAAGGTATACATGTTGGGAATGATGAACTAACATTTTCTCTATTCCCAAATGACATGACTATCTCTGTAGAATATCACAAAGAATCAACAGAAAACTCTTGAAACCAATAAGCAACAGTAAAACCACATGACAAGGATAATACACAACTGCCAATTTTTTTTTATATATTCTAGCAAAAACCAGTTGTGATTTGAAAAAAGAATCCTTAAATATAGCAATGAAAAATGAAATTATTAGCTATATCACTAACAAATGTGTATAGAATTTATACATGAAAAAGTAGACAACATTGATAAATTAAATCAAAATTCGAAATAAGTGGAAAGATAATCCATCTTTGCTGTTTGGAAGACTCAATATTTTTGAGATGACTAGTCTTAGCATTTTGATTTATAGATTCAACACAATACCAATCTGCATCCCAGCAAGATATTGAAAAACTTATTCTAAAATTTATTTTGAATAGCAAAAAGATTGAAGAAAAATAATAAATTTAAAATTCATATAACATCAAATTGTAATACTTGCTATGGTAACCATAACAGCATGTTATTGCAAAAGAATAGACACACAGATAATGGAACAGAATAGAGAGCCCCAAAATAGACTGGTGCAGATATCATCAACTGACCTTTGGCAAAAGAGCAAATTTAGTTCAATAGCAAAAGGACATTTTTTTTCAATAACTGGTGCCAGAACAGTTGATGTCAATATGTAAAAATTGAACCTAAATCCAAACTTTGTAACTTTCACAAAAATTAACTCAAAATGAATCATAGACTTAATTGTTAAATGGAAAATTCTAAAATTTCAGGAAGGAAACATTGGAGAAAAATTATGTGATTTTGATTTTGGTAATAAGTTTTTAAATAAAACACCAAAAAATCCATGAAAAATATTGTTCAGTTGGATTTCATTAAAATTAGAACTTCTGCTCCCTGAAAGACACAAAGAACAACAGAAAAACACAAAGCAATTTATAGAATGGGAGAAAATATTTGCAAAATACATATCCATTAAAGGTCTTGTGTCCAAAAAATATTTTGGACACAAAATTTTTAAAGAAATTTTGAAAGTCAACAATAACCTAACAAACAACTCAGTTAAAACAGGCAAAAATTCTAAACAGATACCTTATCATAGAAGATATAGAAATGAAATATAGACATATGAGAAGATGTTCAACATAATTTGTCATTAGAGAACTATACATTAAAACAAAAATGAGACACCACTACACAAAAATTGTAATGGCAAATAAAAAAATAGTCAATACCAATTGTTGGTAAAGATGTGGCATAACAGAAGAACAGGAACTCTCTTCCATTGTTGGTGGGAGGGCAGACACACTTCAGTAGATATCTTGTCCATTTCTTACAAAGCCAAACATAGTTTCGCCATACAACGCAGAAAGCAAGCTCCTAGGCATTATACGACTGATTTAAAAAAATTATGTTCACACAAAAACCTGCATGCAAATATTGACAGCTGTTTCACTTATAATAGCCAAACTCTGGAAGCAACTAAGATGTCTATAAACCTGTGAATGGATAAGCAAACTGTGGTATACAAGATGATCCTGGAGGATCTTTTTGTCCCAAAAAGTAAGGAAAGGCTAAAAACAAACAAATAGTAACAATGGCCAAAAGCTGGGTAGTTTGAACAACAAAATAAGGTAGTATTGGATAAAAAGCCCAAAGTATAAAATCAATATTTATGAGTCCATATTGAAAAATAAATGATTAAATAAAAAATAAATGAGGGGGAATAGAAAAAATTGTGTTAAAAATAGCTTCAAATAATTTATGTACCGTCTTCACCCTCAAGAAGGTGTAACATAGGTCTCCACTCATTAAAGAGAGTTTTATGTAGTGACTTCCATCCAAAAAGTACAATATCAAAAGGGAGTAAGAAAAGAGTAACCATGATGGGTAATCCTGGCAAAGACTTTTTCAGCAGGGTAATGAAGTTAAACATTAGCAGTAATGAGTCACGCTGATAATATACTCACATGCCCTTGACATTATATGTATGGTGAAGAGAATAGCACCTTATCTCTGTGGTTTTCTGCCTAAAAGCCTATAACACCTGCCTAATCATGGCAAAAGCATAAGACAAATCACAATTGGAGGGGCATTCTAAAAAATGCCTGATCAGTACACCTCAAAATCTCAAAATCATCAAAACAAAGAAAGTCTAAGAAACTGTCACGACCAGTAGGAGCCTATGGAAACACAATGACTAAACAAAATGTGTTACCCTGTTTGGGATTTTGGAACAAAGAAAGGACATTAAGTGAAATTAAGGAAATCAGAATATAGTATGGACTTTAGACAATAGTAATTTATCAATATTGTTTCATTAGTTGTAACAAACCTACCATACTAATGTAAGATATTAGTAATAAGGGGCAATGAATGTTGGATCTATAAAAACACTCTGGACTATCTTCTTTTCTGCAAATATAAATTTATTTTAAAATTTTAAAATAATTTAAAAGTAAAAGAATAAAAAGAATGGGATTTATGTATTTATTCCACAAATATTTGTTTAGAACCCACTAGGTACCAGAAATTCTTGTAGGTCCTATGTGCACAGTAAACAAAATAGATATAAAAAATTTAACAAAAATCCTTGCCATCATATGTATCAAAGAAACTAGTAAAAAAATGAATTATGCTATTAATGACATAATTAGTTTAATGGACAGTAATGTAACTTTGTGCTTCTTGGTGAATTCAAAATAAAATATCCTTTTCCTTAGAATCTTAGGATTTTAAATTTTAAATTTTTATTTTATTGATTTACTGCATAGTAAATAATTTCCAAAATGGATCCTAATTCTTAGTTTTTATTGTAATACCCAAGTTCCCATAATATACTAGATATTTTAAGATCATAAGTTTCAAACAAGATTTAAGTATTAAGATTCCACATAGAAATTTCAAATTGTGCACTGCATCTTTTTTCCCACACACAAGACTGAATATATTGTTTTTGTTTTGTGTTCTTGTTTTTGTGTTTTTAATTTCCAGTTAATATTTATTGAATCAGAATAATTTCTTCAAATGGAAAATTCTCATTGTGAAACAGACCTCTCCCCCCAAAACTCAATGACTTAAAACAACAATAATTTATTGTCTTTAATCTGTGTGTTTCTTCCTACTTTCTGGGATGAATGTCCTGGCCACCATATTTTCTTCTCATAGTGATGAGAGAGGTATAAGACTGTAAATGGAAACACATAAAGCATGTGAAGGCTGAACCGTAGATCTGGTAAATTATTATTTCTGATTCATCAACTTGCTTAAGTAAGTGAGCTGGTTAACACAAAGTGAATGGTAGAGAAACCCTCGTCATTTTTTTAGCAAGTTTGCAGATACAGAGTTCATTGAGAATTTGGGGCCAATACTTAAATCTATCCCTCCTACTATAAGACAAGTACTATGAAATATAGTACAATGTAGATTAAAATGGGCAATATCTTTGCCCTCATGGAAACCTATAATCCAGTGTAGGCAAATTTCTAGTAGAATGAAAGATATTATGTGTGAGTCAGGAAAAAACACTCCCTTGAGTATACCAATTATAAAAAGACAACCGTTATGGCAAACCTATTAGGAAAAGCTAACCCTTTTTCTGGTTGGATGACCCTACATCTGAGAATATAGTTTGGCAAATAGAGTGCAGACAAAATTTTAGCCCCCTAACTACTCATTGTTGTATATTTATGTGTGAGGAACTAACCACATGGGTCTATTTATCACACAAAATTACCATTAAGTACTCAAATAGATTCAATAACTTTGTATTGAGATATTTGGAGGTCTAGATAATGTCCTCCTCAAAAAAAAATATATCCACATCCTAATCTGTTTCTGGAACCTGCAAATGTTACCTTATAACAAAAGAGAATTTTACAAATGTGATTAGATTAAGGATCTTGAGATTTGCAGATTGTCCTGGTTCATTCAGATGAGCTCTACCTACAATTACAGGTATTAAAAGAGAGGCAGTGAGAGATCTGACACACACAGAAGAGTCAAGGCAATGTGACTATGGAGGCATCCACTGGAGTGACGCAGCCACTAACCAAGGAATAAGGACGGCCTCCAGCAGCTGAAAGAGGCAAGGAATGAATTCTCTGGAGCAGCCCTGCTCACAACTCGATTTCACCTCAGTAATGCTGAATTCAGACTTCCAGCCTCCTGACGTGTGACAGAATACATTTATGTTGTTTTAAGCTGCTAAATTTGTAGCAATCTGATATGGCACTCATAGGATGTGAAAACAAAGTATAATATTAAATATAGTAAAATTCACATTTTTTTAATACAGTACTATGAATTTTGAAAAGTCCATACAGTCTTTTAACCATCAAAAACAACCAAGATATAGAACAGTTCTATTGCCCTCCAAAATTCCTTTGTAACCCTTTGTAGGTAACCTCTCCCTTCTTCTTCAGCCCCTGGCAACCACTGGTAAGATTTCTCTCTGTGTTTTGTACTTCAAAAATGTCATATAAATAGAAGTATGTAGCCTTTTGAGATTAGCTTTTTTCACTTACAAAAATGTATTAGAGATTTATTTATATTTTTCTGTGTGTACGTAATTTGTTCTTTTTAATAGCATGTTAGCATTCCCTTATATGGGAATTTTGTGTATCAGTTTGCATGTCCATTCACTATGCTAAGGACATTGGAATTGTTTATAGTTTTTGGCAATTATAACAAAAGCCATTGTAAACATTCACATATGCTAATTTTTGTGAATATATTTTCATTTATTCTGAGTGAATACCTAGGAGTATGAATGCTGTGTCTCCTTATAGGACAGGTTTACAACTTTATAAGAAATTCCCCAATTGCTTTCTAAAGTGGCTATAATTCTTTACTTCCTCCCTTTGCACTGTCAAGATGTGAGAGGACTAGTTGCTTCCCATCCTTAACAGTACTTGGTCTGAACTCTGTCTTTTTTTTTTTTTTATTGCCATTCTAACAGGTGTGTGGTTAGTAATCTTGGCAGTCTCCCACAGTGATTTTGATTTGCATTTGTCTAATGACTAAAT
>NW_012149363.1:822676-823114 GCF_000956105.1 Propithecus coquereli
TTTTTTTTTTTTATTGCCATTCTAACAGGTGTGTGGTTAGTAATCTTGGCAGTCTCCCACAGTGATTTTGATTTGCATTTGTCTAATGACTAAATATTTTCCTTTTTCTTTTTTTTTTTTTTGGTTCTCGGTCTGGTTTTCTTATTATTAAATTTTGAGACTTGTTTATATATACTGTATTGCAGTTCTTTAATAGATATATTTTGCAAATATTTTTTCCTTTTATAGATTTTACCATCATTCTCTAACAAAAAGGTAGAAGTTTCTACTTTTCATAAAGTTCCAATGTACTAATTATTTTTCTTTGTTGAATTATACCTCAGGTGTCATATACCTATATATTTTGATAAATAACATTTGACCTAGTTTTCAGCTAAGTGTCAATGATGAGAACATAATTAATTTATTCCCACTACTTTTTACTTTTCTGAATTTTCA
>NW_012149363.1:825695-839249 GCF_000956105.1 Propithecus coquereli
GTTGCAGCTCCAGCACCCTGATCTGCCCCTGAATGCACACACTCCTCAGTATGCTCTTTCATAGATCTCTCCTCTGTGCCCCAGGACAGTGCGATCCGGACCTGGGTGTATGGGGTCTGGTCTGCAGGCCTGTCCCCTGGAACCTGGAGATCAATCCCTGACCCTGCCAGGGGGAGGGATGCTGTTCTTGAATCACCTACAGGGTGCCCAAGCTGGATCGAGTTCACTCCACCTTGGGATTTTCCCCACTCTCCTGGAGTCCCCAGGCAAGTAGCACCTTGGAGGGCTGGCGGGTAGGGAACTCGCAGTCTGAGTACCCCTCAGTGCTGTAGGACCCCAAAAGGGAAGGTCCCGTTCCTTGGATATGCCTCCATGTGACAGCTAAATTGTCTCTCTGAGCACCCACGGTTAGGGAGGGGGAAGGAGAGAATGGAGCATTATGGCGTCTGCCGATAGGCTTGGGTCTGCGCCCGGGGAGGTGTCCCGAGGGGGCGGGGAGCCCGGCGCTGCTCACTGGTGGCAGCTGTCTCTTGGCTGGTGTCGGCAGGTCTCTCCAACTGCTCAGGAGCCCACCAGCAGTCCGAGATGCAAGGGAGGGGGAAGTTAACCGCTCCATCTAGCCTTGTCGCTGGTCTCCAAGCCTCTCGGGACGTTTCTCCTTCCAGTTCTCCTCCACAACGTCTTCCCGTGGAGTCTCCTGTAGTTTCAGGCACCCTTTCTTCTTTGGACTCTCACCCGATCTATGTTTCTCTGCTAGCTTATTTTTTTCTTTCTTCTAAAATTTGTCTTTTTTGCAGAGACATTCTGATTGGTGGCTTTTCTAGTCCGGCATCTTGGCTCCTCCCCCTTGTAATTTACATAGTTCATTTTAATGAAAAATATATTTTTGAAGACGAGGACTTTCACTCTTGATCACAATGGAGTAAGGGGGATCATATCTACCCTCTTACCTTAAACAACTAGAAGAGTAAACAATATATATGGAAATAAAAAATAAAAATTAGTATCAAGCATTGAATAACAGAGAAGAGAAGAAAGTAATCACTGATAACAGGAAATCTATAAGGTGAAACCTGTATTGACCCATCTTACTGGTTGCAGAGAGTTAGAAGATTGCATCAGAAGGCAGGAGAAACCAAGCTAAGCACAGTGCCTTCACTGAAAGGAAGAGAGAGAGTTTGAAATTCACTGATGCTACTGTGACTAGAATTTTGAGAGAACACCAAAGAGGAAAATATACAGAGAGAGATCTTAGAAGATGTGCAGTGGAGTCCCCTAAAGTTTTACCTGACTACTTACGGATTTGAGTATATATGTGAGGAAACTACTGAAGGCCAGAAAACTCCAGAGTAGTAGGCAGAATGATCACTGGAGCTCACACAGACAGGAATATTTTATATTCCTGAGTCAGAATGTAAGACTACATAATACATAGAAATTTGGCAGTGCCAAAGCTGAAGCCTTGCCTGCACTCATGACTCAAAAGCATTTCAAGTAGCAAGTGCATCACAGAACAAATTCCAATAATATAGAAATGAATATAATAAGACTTAGTATCTGCAATTGTAAAAATCAAGATTTCATATATTTGATCAAAAGTGACCAAGGATACATGGAAGTAACTACATTCAAAAAATGGATAGGAATAAAAGAGCTAAAAATCCAGAAATAACTGATATGTTAGAATTAGCACATTAGTATATAAATATACTCCATATTTTTAAGTAGAGAAAATCATGAACATTATAAGGAGAGAAACAAAATTATAATAAATGAAAACTATTTCAATTTCTATGGATGAAAAATATAGTATCTGAAATGAAAATATTAAAGACAGCAATATAAAATACTAAAAAATAGTACAGAAAAAAGACTAAAATAATTAAAAGAGCATCAGTGACCAGTTGGACAAGATCAAGTGTTTTAATACATAAGTGAGAAGTAGAAGAGCAAGATGAAAAGAAAAATACAATTGAAAAATAATAGCTAAGTTTTTTTCAAATTTTGAGGGAAAATATTAATATAAGACCTCATACTTAAAAAATTAAGAAACCTCTTAATGAACACAAAATTAACATAGAAAACAAATAATAACATAAGCATATTTCTGAAATTTATGATATAGAAATCCTAAAGTTGATTGTGTATTCAGAATCCCAGTGATCCCTAAGCAGAAGAAATATGAATGGAATACATGAAACATCATAATCAGATTTCTGAGAAACAGTGATAAAAATGTATTATAAGTAGCCACAGAAAAATGACATATTAGATACAGGAACTTCAAAAAAGTTCTATAGCTGACTTCTTGTAAGATATTAAAACTAATTAATACATGCTGCAAGATGGTGACATGAGTATTTAAAGTGATGTAAAACAAATAAACAAGCATCAAAATTAAAACTCTTTATCAGACAAAATATCTTTCAAGACAGCAAAATTAAATCTTTTACAGACAAAAAAAGCAAAAATAATTTATGACCAACAGACTTGAAATATAAGACATGTTAAAGGAAGTTTCATGTTGAAACTTAGTTTTAGAAAAGTGATATTTTGTAGACTTGTAGAGAGTTCATGATTTTAAATTAAACAAAAAATAATATGCTAATATAATTGTTAATTGAATATTTCAAAGCAATTAACATTATCCCCAGAAGCAAATGAGTCCAAAATATATCCAATTTGAAAGCTGCCTCCTTTTTTTTTTTTTTTAATGTTTCTGGATTCTGTGGATAGGAAACTTGAACAGACTACAACAAGGGTTGATCAATTGTCTTTGCTTCGCAGTATTGGGACCTCAGCTTGTTAGACTTGAAGTACTAGGGTAATATAATAACTGAAGGCTGGTATTAACTGGAGGCTGCTTCACTTATACGTCTGATGTGTGAGCTGGAATTGCCTGAAGACAAAGACTGTCAACCAGAGCACTGATATTTAGGATAATTAGCAAATTTGTGTGTTCTGGTTCCTCACAGCATGGTAGTCTTACAATGATCAGAATGGCTACACAGTAGTTCAGTGCACCCAGACTGACTATTTCAATGATCAAAGAGAAACCTGCATTGTATATCATTACTTATCTTCAGATGTTCCATAGAATCACTTCTGCCATCTTCTATTGAAGTCACAGCAGTTAAAAATCTACTCTGATCAACACATAAGTGCACATATAAGAATAACATCTATTGGATGTTGGGCAGGGGAGAGGGGGGAGGGGAGAAGGGAGGAGGGGACGGGTATATGCATACACAAAGAGTGCAATGCGCACCACCCGAAGGATGGACATATTTGAAACTCGGACTTGGGCGGGGAGGCAAGGACAACATACGTAACCTAAACATCTGCACCCCCATAATATGCTGAAATAAAAAAAAAAAAATCTACTCTGATCCAATGAGATGGGGGCTAGATCCTAACTAGCAGTAAGACTGTCAGAGAATTTACTGCCATTTTGTTAAGCATCCTCACATGCTCTCTGATTCTCCATCAGCTTCTATATATTTTTTTCTTTTCTGTAGTCAAAGTATGTAGCTTGGTGCTTCTCTCTGAATATGTTCCAATATCTCCTTACCATTTCCCTCAACCAACTTCCTTTTCTTATTCTTCTTGAACAAAACTCAAATGATTACTAATGGTTACAACTATTTTTTCTGATCTTTGAAAGAAAAATGAAGGATCCCATATGATACCTTTATATTAAAATAAAACCAATCTCTTTTTTAAAAAGAGAAATAATTATGTGAGAGAGGATTTTAAGTGATTTTTTTCAAAACTTCATGTTGAGAATAAATTAGAATTATTTTCCTTTCCTATTGAAATGACTTCATTAAAAAACTTACTCTCCAAAAATTTAATTAAAATAAATCAAGCAATTACCATATAATGCATACTACAATAATCGCTTCCTTTTTACTTTTCATATTAAAAGTCACACACACACACAAAGACTGGGAGACAGCAATTATTATTTTCATTTTCCTGATAATACTACTAAGGCTTAAGGGTTTAAGTAACTAAACTGGTATTGTATATCAATAAGGAAAGAAGAAGAAATTAAATCTGTCTTATTCCAAAGTGGGGAAATAGAAAATAAAACCTAACAGTAGATATTCTACCAAACTGGTAGATGAGAGGCTCAAAGTCTTATTATAATTTTAATGGGATAAAAAAAGAAATGTGATTCTTCTTATATTCCGATATTAAAAGATCAAATAGATTGCATAAAAATACAGATATTAAGGCTCAAGATGTTTAATTAATTTGCTGAGTATATACATCTTGTTAGTTGCTGAGCCATACCTTGAATTCTAATCTTATTTCTCCTGTGCTGCAACACTCTCACTTATTTCCTTTAACATAATATTTTATTCATTTGGAATTTCCAACACAACTCCTTTTACAATCACTATAAAACTTATTACCCACCTAAATATCTCCTACTTCACAGTTCTTTTCTATATCCCCCCCATATGAAAGTAACTTTCTAGGGCATTTATTAATTATCCTACTCAATAGTGTATTTATAATAATCCACCCTGTATCATTCTAATTAACGAATATAGTGGCATCTCTTTTGTAAACTTGCTACTTTCAAGAAGATACAAGCCAAATATCACTAGTCATTACTTCTAATAGCACTTATGAATGTGCCTTATGGATAAAAGCTTATTAATGCGAACTAATATATTAGGGATAGAAAATAAATTGCTTGTTTAAATTGGAAAAAAATTGTCTCAAGTACAATAAGCATTACTTCCTGAAAACAAAACATTACCCCAAGAGCAAAATATATTTGTTGAAAAATAATAAGCTTTATTACACAACGTTATGAAAGATTTTATTTTAGAAAATTAAAGTGTGCTTTGTTGTGCCCTTTAGCTCTGTCTATAAAATGAACGTGTTTGTTTTACTCATTGTAACAATATCATTAATTACATTAAATTAGGTATAATATTTAAGAGTGTCTTGCTTAAATTTGCACTAAGCCCAAGTTATGAGTAACTTTCACCTAGAACAAATATTATCTCACAATCACTATGGAAAACAGTATGGAGATTCCTTAAGGAACTAAAAGTAGACCTGCTTTTCAATCGAGCAATCCCACTACTGGGTATCTTTCCAAAGGAAAAGAAGTCATTTAATCAAAAAGACACCTGTACTCCAATACTTATTGAGCACAATTCACAATTGCAAAGATGTGGAATCAACCCAAGTGCTCATCAATTCATAAGTGGATTGACAAATGTGGTATATGTACTTAGCTATAAAGATAAATGAAGTAATGTCTTCTGTAACAATTTGGATGGAACTGAAGACCATTATCCTAAGTGAAGTATCTCAGAAACGGGAAAACAAACATCACGTGTACTCTCTAATAATTTGGAGCTAATGTATATGCACACATGGGCACAGAGTGAAGTAAAAGTCATTGGAAATCAAGAGGAGAGAGGGGTAAAAACCTACAGATAAAATGAACACCATTCTGGTGATGGGCACAGTAACAGCTCTGACTTAAGCATTATAAAAGCTATCCTTGTAACAAAAGCATTCATATCCCCTTAATACTTTGAAATTAAAAAATAAAAGAAAAACTCTTCTCAACACATCTGTTCTATGCTTCAGATAGATCAACCTATAAACAAATTTTCACGAAGTCATTTTAAGTATCTAGCTTAAGTGATTTTACCTGCCTCATCACGATCTTACCAGACAATTCAGTGTAAATTGGTAGATACATTTTGTCAGGCGCTACCAAAATAAAACACCTGACTTAAACATATTAGAAGAGTAAAACATGTTATATACTTTCATCATCACTTGCAATAGGAAAAAATGATTTGGAGTTTTCTTCTAATTATGAAAAATAATGTTTTCTTGGGAAAAATTAAGTACTCAGATGACTACTTTATATGGGTCAGGTTAATGCAATCTATCATTTTTTAAAGATATATTTCTTTTGGATTAATCAAGCTCATCTGCCAAATTCAATGTTGTTACTTAAACATACACGCACACAGGTTTTGAGAATATCTACACGAGGAAGTGTTTTTGTAGTAACAATACAATCTCTGAAATTCATTTGACTCAAAGACTATTTGATGTTTAGTACTGTCTTATGCCAGATTGTAGCATCGCATCCCAGCTAATCTCTGAAAGACTTGGCAATCACATAGTTGGTTTGTATGATAGCTTTAGAGCCATTTAAATCACCCCCAAATACGCGCTCTTTTTTTTTTCTGCTCAATGTGATTGATATCTTGCTCTTTGCTTCTCTTTGCATGTGGTATCCAATCACTTTCTTTGGATTTTTTAAAATTAAGTAAAAAAAAGGCTAACAAGTACATACTTGCAACATATAACAAATAGTCAAGATTTTTATTCTGTGGAAGCTTTACAGAAATCCTGGATGATAGGAATTTTAATTACAAAACAACAGAAAACATAAAATTGAGTGTTCTGACTGTCCACAATTTCTTTCAATCTGCTATTTCCATCCTCCTACTACCACTCCTTCTTTCTGCAAAAGCACCTGACCTCCTCCAATCACTGCCACCAGTGCCATTTTTCCCTGGAAAATTTCTTTTAAAAATAAATGAAATAGAAATGAATAGAAAGTTTTCCATTTTCCCAAGCAAAGCATTTCAAATAGTATACCTAATTTAGTGTAAATCTTATAAAAATGCCTTGTCCTCACCCTCTTCTTTCATGCATTGTCTATGTTCAATTGTTTCCAAACCCAAATAGGCTATAAGATGTTTTCATAACTCAGTATTGCTCCTCCACTAATGGGTGCCAGCTTTTAAGTTACTTTAAAAATGATATTTTCAATTGTATGTATTGACAAGTACATATTACATGTGACTATATTAATTAAAAATTAAGTATATTGTTCAAATAAAAATTTATAAGGAAAACATTAACCATATGATTCATTTCTTTAAAATATAACTGAATTTAGTCCCTACTATTAAGGATTAAATAGGGTGCCTACCATAATCAATTTGTCTGGGTTTGTTAAATCTTCAAATATTTTGAATAAGTTTTTCACACATTTAGAAATATATCCATAGGTACCTAGGTGAAAGATAATGGTTTTTCATTCATCAAATAGTATTTTAAGGAAGAAAAAAAAGGCTTAAAGTCCTGTTCCTGGCACAGTAAAATGAGGAAGTGTATATTTTAACATTGAAATCAAGGGGGCACTCTGATTTGAATGAGAAACAATGTGTAAGATATTTAATATATTCTTTCTTGCATTTTAGCACAGTATCTTTCTTACAAAACATATTTGACTACCTGTGATTTATGCAGCACACTAGCTTTTTTATGACACTTATGTTAATCTTTTCCCCCTTTCCATTACCTGAACATATCAGTATGTTTTCTTGTTGAAATAATTTGGAGTAGTAATTTGCAAATTTCCTCTGACAGCCCTTAAGGTGCAATAAATTTCTCAAATCAGTAGGAACCCTTGAAATGTGTTTTCAATATCCTTGCTGCAAATGAAACTAGCACGCTACAAACGTGCATGTGCACAGAAAATCAGAAAGAATAAATTTTTCACTTACACAGAATTGGATTTTTCCTTAATTATTTGTAACCTAAGGCCGCAAGGAAGTTTCTCATTTTAGAATTTGATTTTACAAACAGAATTTTTTATTTATATGGCTGTACTATAACGAGTTTGGATAAAAAAAAAAAAAAAACAGAAAGACAAACCTGACCAAAAATATATCATTCATTTTAATAAATTCTAAGAATTTTATACATTAAGTTAATATATAAAATGTACCTTCACTTAATACATATGGAATAGAAAAACAGAAAGTATTTGTCTAATCTAAATTTTGATATATATTAAAGATTTCTCTCTATGACTAATAATGCCCTTGCAAGAGCAGGTGGTAGGGAATCCAATTACTGCAGTTTCTCCACAAGAAGATAATTCATATTGTCTATGCTTTAAAAAATTCTATGATAATGATATATTTAATTTTTGATCTTTTAAAAAAATTACAATCTTTCACATTTTTGACAACGGCACTTTTGCCCTTAGGGCAGTATACTGTAGTGATTAAACCTAAGGTCCCGATGCCAACAGGAATTTAGGCTCCTTTTATCTATATAGCTCTGCCTTTTTTCTATATATACCTGCCATCCTCAGACTTCCATCCTCAGGATGTAAGATTGTTGCTGGAGATCCAGCTATTGCTATTACATCTTTATTTCAGTGTGCAGAAAAGTGGAAAAAGGAATTACAGAGGGTACAACCTAGCTTGGTAATTTGGTTCCTTTAATAAGCATTTATGTGATTCTCAACTTCCACTTACATCTTGTTGGCTCGAACTTATTCACTTAGCTACAGTTAGCTACTGTTCCATTTTTTATCACTGACTAACCACCTCAAACTTTGTAGAATAAAAGAATAATTATTTTCTTTTTTTTGTAAATATGAAGTGAGTTTTTGTTTATTTATTTATTTCAGAATATTACAGGGGTACAAGCGCTTTGGTTACATATTGCCTTTGCACCACCCAAGTTAGAGCTACAAATGTGATCATTCCCTAGAAAGTGTGCACTGTACCTATTAGGTGTAAATTTACCCATCCCCTCCGCCCCCCAACCACCTGCCGAACACCAGATGAATGTTACTTCCATATGTGCACCTAAATGTTGATCAATTAGTACCAATTCAATGATGAGTATATATGGTGCTTATTTTTCCAATTTTGTTGAGACTTCACTTTGAAGAATTGGCTCCAGCTTCATCCAGGATAATACAAGAGGTATTAGTTCACCATTGTTTTTTATGGCTGAGTAGTACTCCACGGTGTGTGTGTGTGTGTGTGTGTGTGTGTATATATATATTTATACATATATATATATACACACACATTTTATTAATCCACTCATGTATTGATGGGCTTCATTATGAAGTTCCGAAGGTTCTGATCCATATTTTGTAGTAAAAATCATACCTTTCATCTTGCACCTTTATGTTATGGTCTGAATTGTATGTTCCCCCAAAATTCTAATGTTTAAACTAAATTTCCAATGTGATAGTATTAAGAGGTGGATCTTTTGGGAAATGATTAAGTTATGAATGCTTTTCCCTTATAACTGAGATTAATGACCTTATAAAAGAGAGCTGCCTGGCGTTTCCATCTCTTCTGCCACATGAGGAAACAACAGTAAGGTACCGTCTGGAAAGCTGAGAGATCAACCCTCATCAGACAGTGAATCTGCTTGTAACTTCGTCTTGGACTTCTCAGCCTTCACAACTTAAGAAATAAATTTATGTTTTTTATAAATTACCCACTCTCAAGTATTTTGATATAACAGTACAAAAGGGCTAAAATATTTTCCTCTTCACTATTGTCTTACCTCAATCACATTTTTTCTGAGGCAAAACATTTTGTGATAACCTTTGTTTATATTGGCTTCTCTCAAAACATTCTATGCCAAATAGCTTGTACAGGTACAAAATTAGTTTCCCTCCAAAATTAGCTTCTTTCACAAGAGTAATTCTGGCTTCAGCTATTCTGCTATCTAAAATATTTACAGGGAAAGATCTTAAATGAAGAAAATCTGTATCATGGGAAATCACCATTCTGCAACGGTAGTGTTCAAGAAACTACCTGGTAAGGTATTCCAGAGAACTTGGAGTTGAAAGTCTCACAGACCTACTTAAGGTTTTTAATTATACTGTTTACTGAATTCATTTAAAACATAACAAAAGTCAAGAGGAAAAAAATAGGGTAAGTTGACAGAGTAAGGATAGGGTACAAGTGGGGTGAAATGGCCACATTCTGAATCCTGCATTACACAACATTCATATGTCTTATGTCTCTCACTCCTCAGCCACAACGTCTTTCCCTGATGGTGATGCAGTTATGAGAATCCAAGGTGAAGTTTGTGCAAAAGGACTCAGCAGAAACAGGACAACTGGAGTCAAGTTTACTAACTCTGTTGGAAAGATGTATGCCAAGTATGCCTGTCCAATAAATGTGACTTGCCTATGATTTGCTGTGCAGCCATGCTTATTAAGTACATTTCTGGGGTAGGGCACACATGATTTCCAAATGGGATCATAATAAATGTCACCAGTGGGTAATTAAATACGGATGATTTGACTATCAAACTGGAGGTGATACTATTTGTGCTTATCAATATTTCAGATTTACTTGTTCCTTCCATCTCTTTCTGTCTATAAAAGCACTCTTGTTTTTGTTTTTATATAGAACATTTATTTTATGTGTCTTTTACTTTACATTATAGATTGCTAACTTGTTTTCTATTCATAACAAACTTTACAAATGCTTTCTTTTTCTTAGAAGCTACTTACTAACTCACTCTATATGCTTAACACTTTCTGTAAATTTGACCCATTCTATTATTTTTCATCATCTTTTGCAGAATTGAATGTTCTTAAATAATAGAGCACATTGTGTTTAGATAATTTAAGTACTTGAAACTATGACTATGTTTAATGAGAGAGAACTCAGGCACCACAAGTAATCAGAACTCCAGATTGCCCACACTTCATTCTGAAGCTCATCAGCATTCATCCTGTCTCAGTTGCCATTGAAACCTCATGTAATTACTTTTCAGTGACTAGTGTTAGGAATAATTTGTGCTGTACAAAAGCACTTCTCTGGTTCCTTGCCAAATAGTGACTTAAAAATTCTTTTGCCCTATTGTGAAATTTGAATGAGGATTCAGACATCCTCTTAGGTAGTCTATAGTTCTAGATTGCCGGTAGCTCTTGGAAGAAGGATAATGTCCAAGAAGACACTGCAGAAAATGTAACTTTTTTTCCCAGAAACAACTCATTTATTTTCATGCATGTATTAATTACTACTATGACCCAGGCACCATTGTAGGTGATGGGGGTAAGGCAGTGAGCAAAGCCCCTGTATTTAACATTGGTAGAGGAAGACTTGAAATGTGCCTCTCAGAAGACTGCAATTAACTGACAGTTACAAATATCATGCTCCAAAATCTGTCACTTGTGCCGAGCCCATGCTTTCTGTTGTCTCTCCATGCCAATCACTGAGTGTGTTAAGTGTATTAAAATGAGCTTATTGGGGCAAATGCTATGGAGCTGCTATGATGGGACATTATGACTCAAGGACTCCACAATAGCCTTGCCAAATCTCTTAGATCTGTTTTGCAGTCTAAGATGTTTCTCTCTTTCCTTATTTTTGTTTTTTCTTTACCCAAGGACAATTGGCATCAAGGTCTGTGAAATTTTCAGACTCTTGCAGCTCCCTTCTATTTTCCCTCATAGGCATTGTTTCTGGTAGATCTCTTGCATGACTTACTTTATCTTGTTGTCTGCGTCTCAGAAGAGCCAGACTAACTCACCAAACAATCGCAAATAAACAAGGAGATATATTTCATGCTAGACTTTGATAAGCTTTATGGAGGAAAAAAATTAAAGCAGGAAAATAGAGACAGGGAATACACGTATTTGGGCAGTGGAGGTGAAGTATGCAATATCTCAGGCAGACTGCATTCCTGATCCTAGGCTGTGTGTCTTAATCTTTAAGCATTGCTGTGCCAGCTCAAATTGGAGGCCACATTTACAAGGTGGAGACAACCTTTTTTTCAATATTAATGTCCTATTCATGTTACTTCATGGTAAAGAAGGGCCATGGAATGATATGGATCAAAGCCAAATAAAAATATCAGGCTTATACAGCCTTAGAGAAAAGCAAAGAGGAGAAGTCTAGTAGAGAATAGTGACATTATATAAAACACTATTGCAAGTTTTCTTCTAGGTACTGAAATTAGAATTAGGGAATTTCATTGACAGATCATGGTAACTTATGATAAAAGAAGTTGCTGGTTTACTTTCTGTGTAACAGGTGGGCCAGCATACTTACAACTGGGGAGTTGGTTCCTGTTTACTCAGCTATACAAAGATTTAGCCTTTAAACCAGGGCAGAATATTAAGATATCAAAACCTAGATCTTCCATGAAGATAAATTACTTAATTCCTTTTGTTCTCATTTTCTTCATTTATATAAAAATTGAATTTATTTCAAATGGTTAGATATCATATGTAAAGAATTTGTCACTGAACCTGGGATAATGCAGAAGCTAAACAAATGTTAAACATTATTATATAAACCATGAGAATTTTAAATAATCATGGGCAAAAAAATATGTCAGTAATTCTAAAAACATTGATAACTCTTGTTTTTATAGCACAAGGCTCTTTAGTTGAATTTAATAACAAAGCTTGATTTAAATATTGACAAACAGGTCTAGTTTCACTAGTTAACTTACAATTGCCAGACACTTTCAGAAGTTTTTTACGGTGTGTTTGTTTTCCTTTGCTTTTTGTTTTCTTTTAAGAGAGCATTGCAAACACATTGACTTAAGTATTGTGTGGATAGCATTATGTTTGCAAGAAAATTCAATAAGATAGTTTTTACTAACTACTTTATTGATTGTGAATCCTCGTGTGTACATATGGTGGTAAAATTCAACGGAAATCAAGCAGGTGGGAGGGGGAAAGGAGGGGATGGGTAAATTCACACCTAACAAGACAATGCACACTGTCTCAGTGATGAACATATTTATAACTTTGACTCAAACTGTAAAAAAGCAATTCATGTAACTAAAACATTTGTATCCCTGTGATATTCTGGAAAAAAAAAAAGAGGAAATATAAAAGAGGAATCGGGGCATTTCTTATGTTCAAGTGCCTCTTTTGTAGTTGTATTGAAATAGCAAACTGTCATAAGTCATTCACTAACAAGGAAATGGATTTTACCAACAACTAAATGGAGCTTGAAAGTTAATCTTTGCCCAACCGAACCTTTCATGAGAATATATCATTGCGTACACATTTACGACAGCCTTTGGATATTCTGAGCAGATGACTTATACCAAGACTCTTGACCAGTAGAAACTGTAAGTTTAAAAAAAAAAAAATGTGATATTTTAACCTAATTAAATTTCTCTGCCTGGTCATGTAAAGAATAAAAAACCTGTTTGGGAGAGCATGTTAAGGATGTGGCCAAGCCACTGTTTGCGAAAGAGATTACTATAGATGCAAGGAAACCAGGTTCTACTCCTCCAAACAATGGGAGAGTGACCCTGAGGGTATTTCAGATATCTTCAAGGCAAGCTAGGACCTTGAAGGCAAGCTTTTTGGTAAATTGCTATTCAGCAGAAGAAAACTAATGTAATTACTACAAAAGCAAGAGTGATTTAAGGATTATAGGAAATACTAATAAACAAACAGTCTTCACAAGTCAATAGTTAGAAATTTTCCCTCTAAAAATAAACATGTTCTACATATTATAAAAGTTTAATGTTAGGAAAATATAATCATACGTATTATAAAAATATATATTATAAAAATAATTTAGACAAATAAAAATAATTTAGATAAATTTTAGAATAAAAGTTGTATGCTGTTAAACTTATTACTTAGTATAATCTTGCCAAAAAATAAAAAGGGTTAATATTTTAAAATGATCATTGAAAATCACCACATTAACTGATTAAAAGGAATAAGAAAAAGAAAAACTCTCAGTA
>NW_012149363.1:839899-842527 GCF_000956105.1 Propithecus coquereli
TGTATTTAGCAGAGTAATCGTATCAAAATATAATAGTAACAGTATTTCAATGAATCAGCAATAACAAAGAATATATTAAAAAAAGAAAAGGTATCATTAAAAATGGCAAACAAATTCATATATTAAGCTACAAAAAATTTTCAGCACTTAATGGTGAAATTTGCTAATTGTTTTTCCATATCAGACTGTGACTCCATTAAGTTTTAAAGTCTCTGTGATCTCAAAAGTATAATAAATAATATTTAAAAATAAATAAATAAATAACTGAGGAAAGATATTCACATGTAAGATAACAAATCACTAATTTAAATATAAAATTAAAAATTGACAACAATAGTAATTGACAATCAAAAAGTAAAATACAAACATCCCGGTAAGGAAAACCAAACAAAACCATGCGAAAGAAGGATCAAAATAAGAGGAAATAGAGGCAAATAAATATACAGATTTACCTACAAATGCAATGTTATTTCATTCTATTAAATTAGTAAATACTAAATACACTCAAAATCACATGTATTGGCCAGGATATGGGAAAACAGAAAAAAAATTAATAATAGATTGCTGTTGAGAGTGTAAATGTTCTAAATATTTAGAAGATAATTTATTAAATAAATGGTAAAGTTTAAAGTGCTCATTCCCTGTACCCATCAAGTATGCCATAAGGAAACAAAGAATCACTGTGCTTCTATTTTAAAGAGCAAATTTGGGAAGAATTCTGGTTATAAATGAAAAGGAATGGAGTAAAAAAATGATATAAATAGTAAGTCATTTATGTCTGTATATTATTTATCTTTATATTTTTACATGTGTGGGTATCATTCTACCTTTATACTTTTCTTGATAATTGATGTTATCCACAGTATACTTTCATGATATAATTTGAATAATAATAGTGAAGGCTTTGTAATAAATTTAAGCAGCCACACTTATCTATAAATGGAAATGTGAGTGGCTTTATGAAAACTCAAGTCTCTCAATCTTGATTACAGAAATGAAACACAATTTTCCTTTGAAATAAAAACAAGCTAGTAAAAAAATAAATAATAAAAAAAACCTTACTTTTAAGTTGGATAATGTAAGTGTATGCTATGAGAGCAAAGCAAGTGATATGTGAGAATATCGTGGGAACACAAAGGAAGAACATATAAGTTAGATTGGCTTAAGAAGAATAAAGGAGACAAAATTAAAGCTTAATTTTAAAAGGCAATACTAAGATAATATTAGTCAAATATTAGGAAATCCTAATTTTGAGGAATATAAGAAGGAAAGTAGACATTTCAAAGAAGTATTGTTCATTGTTAATTGATCATGTGCCTGGTCATATACTAGGCCCTTCACACTTTCTTTCCTACAAAAGTCTTTTAAGCAGATATTACCTCATATCAAGATAAAGAAATTAGGCTTAGAAAATTTAAAAGCCTTAACTAAGAAATTATCAACAGAAACACACAAACATAAGCTTTACCTGATTCCCAAACTGCTCTTATAAAAACTGAAGTTGTTAAGAGTGGCTTCACAGAAGACAATAAAGAGAGACTTCAAAAAGTATTGTAGATACAACAGAGAAGTGAAATGATAATTATACAATATAGTGTCAATTAGAAACTGTTCGATAGCATTTATAGTGTCACAGGTATTGGAAGGAAGAAGTTAGCATGCGTTCAGTTGTAAAATATTGGAGGGTGAGGAGTCAAGTACATTAAGTCTATTATTTCAAATGACTGCACTGCAAAGAAAGGAAATGAGAGAATATTTATTAACAAAGAATTATATGGATTTTTTTCTGAAAGATTTTATGGATATTTTTAAACTCTATTGTGTTCTGTCAGTATTGTAACAGAAGTCATAGCCAGTGTGATAAAGGAAAGACAAATTTTAAAAAAACAAATGGTATAAGGATTGGAAGTCAATACATAGAACTGTATTTCTTTTACAAATAGCATAATTATATATACACAAAATAAAAAATATATACAGAAATCATAATAATCAAGTGTAATTCTACATACAGGAAAAACAACAGAAAACAAAATATAAAAATACAGTGTTTCCCATAACATTAGAAAGATAAAATCTATAGTAATATATCTAACAGATGAGGAGCATGAACCTTCCAATAAGAACTACAAAATGTGAATACCATTAATTAAAGAGTATCTAAATAAATACACTATTCAATGGTCAAGTTTTGAAAAAAATCAATATTGTGAAGATTTGAATTCTTTCCTAATGAATATATTGATTCGATGCTATCCCAGTGAAAATCCCAGCAGGTTTATTTGCAAAAGTTTTTTAGCTATTTCTAAAATTTACATGAAAAATAAAAAGCCAGGAACATCTTGGGAAACATTACAGAAGTATGAAAAAAGCTGAAGAACTTTTATTGTCAGACATAAAGGTTAATTGTACATATATAATTATTATGATAGTATACAGTTAGCTCAGAAATAGACAAGGAGAATATGATAAAATGCCCAGAAATAGACTTATGGAGTCACTTGACATTAAAAAAAAAAGTGATATGCATTGAAATGAGGATCAATTTATTTTTTCTTTTGGTGCTGGGCCAATTGAATGTTCACTTACAAAAATATGGGTCTTTACTTTTGCATCACTGCATTTACA
>NW_012149363.1:844759-848556 GCF_000956105.1 Propithecus coquereli
ATTTTTATCATTATTAACATTTTTAACTTCAATCAGAATCTTCTACCTTGAGCAGCAGAAAACACACTCAAGTATAATTGTGCCTTAGAATGTTTACATTTAAAATCATTTTGGGATCAAAAATATCACATAATAATGAATAATTAAAATCAAACTTAAAAGCAGGAATCATAAATACCTGAAAAAATTGCCCTTTTGCTTCTTCCATAGACCACAACTAACACTTTTTTTTATATTTTCATGATAGGCCTGATTATAATCTCAAATGTTTCTTACACAGTATTCGAGCAAATACATACTGGTAATTCAGAGTTGACATTTAAATAAAAATATTATTAATTCAAACTTGAGGATGTCAGCAAGATGGTGAAGTAAGAATGCTTGAGTCCCATTCCTTCTGCACAGAAACCACAGAAAGTTCACTAGCAATTATCCTTTTAAAGATCCCAACACCTGGAAACAAGCCTGAGAAACCCATGTGATATGCAGCACTGAATAAAATCTGAATTAGAAAGGTAAAAGGAATGACCTCACTCCAACTGCACCACCACCTCCCTCTCCCCCAGGGTGGCATAACACCAGATGAAAATGTTCCTGGGCTCACATTTCTACAGGGGCAAAAGATAACTTGAGGTAGTCATCTGACTTCCCTAGCATTCTGAGACACTTCTCAGGAAGTCCACTTTGGTCTCAGTTTACTAGGATAATTGGAACAGCTTGAGCATCCAGGGGTTGTGGAGAAACAAAGTAAGAGACTAGAACGTGAGTCTTGGTGGTCACTCTGCATCCTGCTAGCTATGGTTCTTGATTAGAAATATCAGCCAACATCATAGCACACCCACAAAGCTGAGCTTCTAAAGGTCACCTTTAGAAGCACAGTAGAAAACAATCCAGCTTGAGTACAGTGAACCTCTAGACAGCTAATCTCCCTGTCCAGCCTCAGAACTCAACCCAACAACCCTGTCCAGGTAAGGAGACTCTCACCTTCACAGATTTCAGAGAAATTAAATGGCTACACAGGCTCAATCTGGGAAAGCAAGCAGCTTCTCACAGCCAAATAGCCTTTCCAATGATCCCACAGACATGGAGATCCCCACCTTTAATTTATTGAGAAGCAAAGGAGCTATAATGACTTGACCCAGAAAGGCAAGCAGTGACTCCACATAGCCACAAAGCCTTCACAACAACTCTACCCAAGCAGAATGAGTCCCACTTTTGCATATTTCAGAGAAGCAAAGGAGCAAGATTATCTTGACTCACGAATTCAAGCAGTGGCTCCATACAAACAGTTTACTGGATAATCCCACCCAGTCAGGAAGACTCTAATATATGTGTATTTTGGAGAAACATAGGTGCTAGTTCTGCTTGATATGGAGAGTCAAACAGCCGCTCAATTAAGCCAAAAGCCAACCCCATAGCTTCACTCAAACAGGGAGGCAATCCCCAACTGTGTACTTCTAAGGAGCATAGCCTCTACCATCTGGTTCAGAAGAGAGACTCCACATTATCTTAGAGTCCAACCTCCAACCCTGACCAACTGCAGGTCCAAAATATTTAATAAACATAATAAAATGTCAGAGAATAAACTTTGAGGTTTTTTTTTTTTTTAAATCATACAACTATGTCTCAAAGATCAATTTATTTCCTTTAAGGGAAATAAATGTTTAAATAAATACTTCAAAGAGCAGTGTTTAAGATATTATAAAGATACTCTAATCCACACACCATAAAACCATAGCTTTAGGTAATGCTGTAACTATCAACTAAACATGAAAAGTAGTCATTATTTCTGAGAGAAAACTATGAGATTTGTTTGATTGTAAACACTTTTTTCATAAGACAATGAAGAAAACTTCATTATCTCACTTACCAGTTTAGAAATAAAGTTTGATTTCTCAGATAAGTTATCACTATCAAATTTGAAAAAAAGAATGAACAAATGAAACAAAATCAATCAAATAATAAGGGACCTTTGCTCAAAGATTAAATTAGAAGTCATACATATATTAAAATAACACAGATATGAGACCAAAAGAAAAAAGATCCATATAATTTTTATTGAACTATTCATGACACCATTAAAATATGCAAATCTCTATTAATACACATTAAAGTTCAGAAAAAAATGGCTTTATCGATCTGTAACAAATTTTAACTACAACATAATTTGCAATGTATGTTTGTGTAGAAAATTTTACAAAACAGAAAGCATTTGGACAAATTTACTTTAGAAAGTCTAAAAAGATGATTTTATGCATGTTAAACATTTTGCTTAACTGTGATTCAAAAAAATATATTTACTGAAATAGAAATATCCTTTACCTTTTTTTTTTTAATTTGTATAAATGTAAGGGGTACAAGTTTAATTTTGTTACATGCATATATTGTGTGGTGGTGAAGTCTGGGCTTTTAGTATAACATATCCATCACCCAAATAACGTACATTGTACCCATTAGGTAATTTATCATGATCCACCCTACTCCTATCTTCCCATTCTTCTGAGTCTCCAGTGTCTATCACTCCACACTCTATGTCCACATGTACACATTATGTAGCTCCCAATTGTAAATGATAACATGCAGTATTTTACTTTCTGTTTCAGAGTTATTTCATTTAAGATAAAGGCCTCCAGTGCTATCCATGCTATTGCAAAAAGACATGATTTCATTCTTTTTTGTATGGCTGAATGGTATTCCATTGTGCATAATTACAACATTTTCCTATCCAATCATCCATGGACACTCAGGTTGTTTCCATATCTTTGCTATTGTGAGTCCAGTTATCTTTTGATGTAACGATTTTTTTTCCTTTGAGTATATACATAGCAGTGGGATTCCTGCATCAAATGGTAGTTCTATTTTTATTTCTTTGAGGAATCTCCATACTATTTCCATAAAAGTTGTATTAATTTACATTCCCACCAATGATGTATAAACATTCCTTTTTCTATTTATCCCTTCCAACATCTGTCATTTTTTGACTTTTTAATAATAGCCATTCTAATTAGTGTAAGATGATATCTCATTGTGGTTTTAATTTGCATTTCTCTGATGGTTAGTGATGTTGAGCATTTTTTTTCATATGCTTGCTGGCCATTTGTATGTCTTTTAAAAAATGTCTCACACCTATAATATTTTTTTCAAATATTTTGATTTAAGGATAGTGTACAATGATCTCTGAATCTTCCTATCTGGGGATGGTGTTCCTCTCCTGGTGTTATTCTTCACATAAATTTCTTCAAGCATAATATTCTGAGTAATTAAACAATACAGACTAATTAATAATCACCTTGTTAGAATAAATGGTAATGGTATTTAATTGATAAAAATTGGCAAAATACACATAAGGAAAATATCTTTCTAATGTGGGGTTAGCAATTTGTCTTATCATTCATTGAATACTGCATTCCTATGTCATGTGCTCTCCTATTTCTTAATTTTTAATCCATTCCATAGCACATTCAATTATTTACAAAACATTTCTTAAGTGCCTATTCTGTATTGAGCTTTATATGCATAGGCATTAAATATTTTGCTTATGTGCAGCAATTCAGCAAAAGACTCTGAGTATTGAAAAGGATGGTAATCAATTTCACCAAAATCTACAAAAAAAGAATTGAATTCAATATTAATTTTGGAAGCTGTCAGTTTGAGATATGATAACCATTGCAGAAAATGCAGGAAAATAACATATAAATGAATATGAATGAGCAATAATGCTGAGTGAATAGACTATAAAAATGGATACATTTTTCACCAGCATTTTTATTTTTATGGAAATATTAAGTGTCCTGTGT
>NW_012149363.1:850516-853753 GCF_000956105.1 Propithecus coquereli
CTGAGATTTCATTTACTTTTCTGTCTTTGGGAAATCTCTATTTTTTTTCTTCACCAGAAGGAATAGGAGTCTGTCTGATTATTGATACTTATCAGGATTCATCTTATAATGCCATTTCTTTTTATTCTCTTTATCTATGAGTTCCTTGAAATCCATTTGAACAATTTATCTCTTTAAGTCTAAATATTTTCTAACATTGAATGTATTAGTTGACTTTACAAAAGTGTTTCTCTTTATATTAAAAAAATGCTTATTTTTATTCTAGTTACAGATCTTGTATCCTTAAATATTATTCTTACTAGTTCTCCTACAATGATAGCTTTACTACATTTTCTTGCCTACAGGTCTATTTCTATGTTAGTTTGTCCTGGTTTAAAATGAAAATATGAATTTGGAAGTAGGTGATAACTAAATTTGGGTGACTAGTAAATGTTGTAATGCTGTATTTTTGTAAGATTATATAGACTAATACACTTATTTATCCATATGTAATATCAGTACCCCTTAATTGCTTAGCATAAAATTTTAGATTCCAAATTTAAGGTGGTATTATAAGTCCAAAAGTTTGACCTGTAAAGTGACCAAACAAATGTAATAAATCAAATGTTATCATTCTGTGATACTGCTAGAAACCAGGTTTCACGTACATATTGATATGTCTACAAACTAAACATGCAATGAAGGAAATGAAAGCAGAATGAGGGTTGGGAATTACTAGACCCTATCAGGGAAGAATTGGGGGTGCATTAACTTTGTCAGAAATCCACCAGATAATTAAATTTTTTAATATAATCATGTGTAAAAATTCCAAACACGCAGATACAGTTGAACTCAGCCAATAATATCAAAAAAAAAAAAGAAAGAAAGAAAAGAAAAAAGAACCCTCTGACCAAGGATTCAGATCCTGAGGGAAAGAAGGATCATAGGCAGCAATTTACATTTTACAAGTGGTCAGTATGAATGAATTGAGAGTGTAGTCATACGGAGGCAGCCTTCTCAGAATGCTAGCAATTGGAAGGAATGATGCAGTTGCACTGGTTTCTGACATTCTAAAGAGATAAGAATGAAAAATTATGCATAGTAAGTTACTGAAAGAGAGTTAAAACATAATTTATAAAATTTAAACCGGCGTAAAAAATGGAACAAACATTTTCACTCTTTAAGGACTAACAATGTGACCATCATCAGCATCATCACGTAAGGCCTAACAATTCCAAAGAAGGAAACCAAACTTATATTCAGGACAGCTAATGTTTTGGGCAGGAAAGAGGTGCTAAGAGCTGTAACAAGCAGAGCCTCAAAAATCTAATAGCTCTGTGCACACAAATGATGTATTTCTTCATCATGTTAAAGTGTAAGGCCCATGTTGTCAGAGCATCTCTCCTTCCTTCTTCCACATCCAATCAAGGAAATAGAATGGTGGAGACCTTTGTGTCTTCCACAAAAATATCCCAAGGTTGCCTTGCGAGTTTTACCAGTTCCAGCCAGCCCGGGGGAAAGGAACTTGGAGGAGCTGAAAGGGTGAATTTAATGGGCTAGGATTTACACAGGCACATATCACTTGTACTCTTATTCCACTGATTTAGTCACATTACCACACTTGACAACAACAGAAGCTGGGAAATGGAGTTAATCTGTCAACTCCAAAAGAGTGAGTGGAAGATTTTAATGTTCAGCTAGCAGTTTTTGTCAGAAAACTTTTGTGAAACTACCAGTAAACTTGGAAACGTTTTTAAAACCTCTAAAACTTTTGATAAAGTATTACACATGCCAAAAAATGAAATCATAGAAAATTAGTAATATTAATTATTAAAAACATGATTTCTGGCCAGGTGCAGTGGTCCAGGCCTGTAGTCCTACCACTTTGGAAAGCCTAGGCAGGAGGATCACTTGAGGCCAGGAGTTGGAGAACAACCTGAGCAGCACATCAAGACACTGTCTCTACAAAAAATAAAAAAAAAATTAGCCGGGCTTGGTGATGTGTGTCTGTGGTCCCAGCTACTCTTGAGGCTGAAACAGGAGGATCACTTGAGCCAAGGAGTTTGAGGTTGCAGTGAGCTATGAGGACGCCACTGCACGCTAGCCCAGACAACAGAGGGAGACCCTGTCTCAGAAACCAAAAATAAAACAAAAACATGATTTCCAACTTAAAATAAACACAATTACAACATAATAACAGGTGTCAATATCAGATAGCATTATTCAGAAAGAATTTTTACAGTTTAAAAAAACTTCGTGAATTATACCAGAAATCAGAGAAAAATGATAAATAGATACCAAAATTGAAAATAAATTTTTAGTGCATGCAGAAATAAAAAAATGAAAGTAGTTATTTATAAGTTATACTTTTCCATTGATGATATTGTGATATTTAAATGAAACAGTAGAAATAAAAATATCTGGCAAATATTTTTTCATCAATATTTTTTGAAGATAACATTTTTCAATTGAACACATCAATTTCTGTATCATTTCATACAATTTTGCCCTATAAAAGAGAAATTAAAACACACTAGCATTAAATCCTTCTATGGTAGTTTATGTTACCAAATGATTAATACTGTTGTTTTACTAGTTTTAGTGTATATAATGAGTTGATAATTGTCAGCAGGCACTTTTTGAAATTATTTTTGGAGTTAAATTTATGAACAGGTGGTTTTGAGATCCACTTCTTAGTTCTTTCTTTTTCAATTTATTTTTTATTTTTTTTTTGTAGAAAGGGGTTTTTGCTGTGTTGCTCAGGCTGGTCTCAAACATCTGGCCTCAAGATATCCTTCTTCTTCAGCCTCCCAAAGAGCTGGGATTACAAGAGTGAACCCCCATGCATAGCATTACTTCTTAATAATAAAGGACAAACACATTTTTGGAGCATTGTTTTGAAATTAATTTAACATTTTATTGTTACAATGATTATATTTGCCTTTACCATTTAATTATTTTTTCTTTTTCTTTTTATTTCAGCATATTACAGGGGAACAAATGTTTAGGTTACGTATGTTGCCCTTGCCCCCACCCAAGTCGGAGCTTCAAGCATGTCCATCCCCCAGACTGTGCGAATCGCACTCATTTTGTATGTATATACCCGTACTCATCCACTCCTCCCCACTCCCATCTGCCCAATGCCCGATGAATGTTATTCTTATATGTGCATTTAGGTGTTGATCAGTTAAAACCAACTTGATGGTGTGTACATGTGGTGCTTATTTTTCCATTCTTGGGATACTTCACTTAGTAGAA
>NW_012149363.1:854673-856145 GCF_000956105.1 Propithecus coquereli
ATATTAATTTGTTCTTCACAATTTTACAGGGGTACAAACATTTTGGTTATATAAATTGCTTTTGTATTGTGCCCATCTCCAGGACAGTGTGCATTGTACCTGTTAGGTGTGAATTTTAAATTTTACAATCGCAAGTTATAGTGTAACTGAATGAAGGGTAAGTATACAGTGTGTGACTAGATGACTGGGTAATTAAGCTTCTGAATTGAGTTTGTGATCATTCTTTATGCAGTGATAAAAAAGTAATAAAGTTTTGGTACCTGAAAGTGGTGTTCTGCTAAAAGAAATACCTAAAATGCTGAAGTGGCTTTGCAGTTGCATAGTACATGAAGGCTGGAAGAATTCGGAAGTGTGTGGTCAAAATAGTCAGGTTTTCCTAGAACAGAGTGTTAGTAAAAATATAGATATTGAAGACGTTTCTAGGGAGGGCTCAAAAAACAGGTAAGGAACATTATGGAGAAATCCTGAACTACCTTAGAGAAAGACAAAATTGGCATGAACAGACTATTGGCAGAAATCTGGACTTTAAGAACACTGCCAGGAGGGATCATAAGCAACAATTGTTCCAAACTGGAGGAAAGAGTTTGAGAAATGTAGTTGACAAAGTTTAACAAAATTGCATCTTACAGACATCTAGAAAGCAGAACTTGTAAGTGACGAACTTGAATATGCAGCTAAGAAGATTTTCAAGCAAAGTGTTGAATACACTGCCTGAATTCTTCTTGCTGCTTGTGGCAAAATGTGAGGAGAGAGAGATAAGCTAAGGTAATAGTGCTTAGACAAAAAGTAACCAATATGATATTTTGGAAATTTTAGCCTCTCCAGATAGTAAAATTCTGAAATGCCAGCCGAAAGTATAGTTTAGAGAAAAGGGGATATATGTATATACAAACCTTTGCTGAAATTTTGGAAAGACAAAAACTTCAGAGTATGCATTCATAATAGAATAAAAGCATTTCTCAAAGATCTGCTTAATCAAATCAGAGAGATATGAGGAAGTTTAAGGATGTTGTTCTATAGCCATCAAGATGAAGCCAAAAAAAGAAAAAAAGATTAGAGCAGAAATATCTGTGAAAATGTCTTTTGTCTAAGAGAGTATAACCCAGTGTAATACATGCAAGGCCTATGAGTTTCTTGATGAATTTGTCTCATCAGCAATATTGCCATCTGGGACTAAAAAGGACAGAGAGAGTGTGAATTGAAGGAAGGCTGTTGGACCCCCAAAATTATACTGAAAAATGGAGACTGATAAAATGCTCCATTTGAAACATGGACTAATTTTCATGAAAAATGAGGGGTAATTCAGAGGGCAGAAGCAAGAGACCAGGGGTCAGCGCTCAAAGCCTAGTAAGTGGAACGAAAAGTTCAGGGAGTATCCAAGAGCCACAAAGGAATGATTCTCAAGCTTGAAACCTAATCACGTAATTCCAGCTTGAATTTGCCCAGTTGATATCAAAACCATGTGTGAAAAT
>NW_012149363.1:856195-857324 GCF_000956105.1 Propithecus coquereli
AACTACTTTTCTGGTTTAGCACAAAGCACCATATTCTTCCCTGTTGCCCTTTCAATATTTATCATCATTTATTCTTTTAAGAATCACAAACTTTTTAATATTCTTCATTTTAAGATTATATAATGACATGACCTATTTTGGAGATATTGTTAAATTAAAAAACAAACACTGAATTTAATAAAACAAAATAATTCTTATCTTTTACCCTTTAATGCCTCAACATCATTACCTTCTCCTTGAAGAATTAATGAGATGAACCCTAAGCCTTTTCATTTTATACCAAAAAGACATGTTTTAGCCTCATTTCATGTTCTATTAACTTTATTCAGGGTCTTGTTGGTAAAGTATTTTGGGGAAAGTGCTCTTTATTGCTCTAATGAGTTGAATTGTGTCCATCAAAATTTCAGATGTCAAAAGTACTGATCCCTAGTACTTCAGAAGATGATCTTATTTGCCAATGGGGTTGTTGCAAATATAATTAA
The DNA here is from genome assembly GCF_000956105.1 of Propithecus coquereli. Lineage (NCBI taxonomy): Eukaryota > Metazoa > Chordata > Mammalia > Primates > Indriidae > Propithecus > Propithecus coquereli. Next base: position 856,678 of record NW_012149363.1, read on the forward strand.
TAAGATGAGTTTATACAGGAGTAGGCTGGAACCCTAATCCAGTATAACTAGTGTCCTTACAAAAGGGGTCGATTTGGACACAGATATGCATACAGGGAAAATATCGAGGGAACATGAAACCCGAGATCTGAGTGATGCTTCTATAAGCCAAGGAATACCAAAGATTGCTAGCAAAACTTCATAAAGCTAGGAGACAAAAATGAAGCAGATTCTCCCTACAACTCTCAGAAGGAGTCAACCCTGGCAACATCTTGATCATGGACTTCTGTCTTCCAGAACTATAAGAAAATAAATTTCTGTTTTTAAAGCCACCTAGTTAGCAGGTTTTTTTTGGCAGCCCTCGCAAACTAATGCAATTACTGTGCATTAAAATCACTTATATATGGTCATTCTGTTGAATCATTAATAGGGATGACATTTGAAAAGGTTAGAATTTAATGGACTAACATTATCATTTATACTTTGACAGTGTGTGCATACATGTGTGCGTCTGTTTATTAAACATTTGTTATAAATGCTCATTTTGAATATCACAGATCATTCTATATAAATTTAATAAATTTGATATGCAAAGAAGTTAAACTTAGATGTTTTGTGCTTTTTTGCTTTTTTAGTTAACTTACATTCCATAATTTTACTTAACAAAA
>NW_012149363.1:870558-871870 GCF_000956105.1 Propithecus coquereli
ACTAATTTTCATGAAAAATGAGGGGTAATTCAGAGGGCAGAAGCAAGAGACCAGGGGTCAGCGCTCAAAGCCTAGTAAGTGGAACGAAAAGTTCAGGGAGTATCCAAGAGCCACAAAGGAATGATTCTCAGGCTTGAAACCTAATCACGTAATTCCAGCTTGAATTTGCCCAGTTGATATCAAAACCATGTGTGAAAATTGGAGATACTAGGATGAAGGCACTCTAGTCAGATCCAGACAAATTGGGGCCAGGAAGGCATAAAGGAGAGGAGCTTATGCTTGCATGTCTGAAGATAAAAATTGTTTTGAGGATTCTTAAAAATGACTCCTCAAGAAATTCTCTCAAGTCCTTCACGTATCTCATGCTCTGCGTGGCTGGCATGTTTTGCATGTATACATAGATTTCTATGACAAGGTTCATCACTAGATATTCTTTAGAACTGCAGCAATTCGGATAAAGTGCTCTTGAAACACCGTTTCCCCTGTAACAGCTTCCCCACCAATGAACTGATGTCAGCTCTGGCTCTGAGCCTTGGTAACCAATAAACTCTCTTTTTAAGCATCTTAATAAACTTCTCCTTTTTGCATGTAAAAACTTCCTTTTAACCTCCACTCTTTAAAGAGGAGGCTTCCCAAAGCTGTGCATCGTAGATTATGCTTTTCTCTGCTTACTCGCAAAATCATTATATTAAGAGATATTGCTGTTGGATTACTTTATTTTTTTTTCAGTTGACAACTACTTTGGATTGGTTACTTTGTTTTGCCTTCTATATTTTATACTTTTTGAAATTACTAAAATGTCTGTAAGTGTTATGTTATGCACGTATGTACCAGCATTTTATATTGGGAATGTTGAGGTAAGATAAATTGTCCTTTCAGTTGCTTAAGTCCACATACGGATAGGAATTGCACTGCAGATCTTTACTTAAGGGATTATACTCAGGATCTTCATCTGTATTTGATTTAGATGATTTAGAAAATCACTTTAATTTTTTTTAGTTGATCAGATTTTGGACTTTGAGCTGATGCCGTAATGAGGTAGGTAAGAAACTTGAGAGTATTAAAAGGAACATAAATGTATTTTGCATGTGGGAGGATATGAATAATGAGAATCAGAGGGTAGATTATGTTAGACAGCATTTTAAGACATTCCGTGTTATCTCTGCTACCTTATGGTACTCCTGTAATTATGTTGCAGTACATGGAAAGAGATTTTGCAAATATAATTAAGATTACTTTTTAGTTGACCATAACTTAGGAGTATTGTGTGTGTGAGGCTAAACTAACTGGGTGAGCTTTTTAAAAACGAAGC
>NW_012149363.1:873910-875399 GCF_000956105.1 Propithecus coquereli
ATGAAAACCCTCACCTTGGGTGTAGTCCGATTTATTTATTGGTGAAGATATAAGGCTAAGATGCTGAAACAGATTCTCAAATATATATTGACTAAAATAGGATAAAAATCTCTTTATCCTTCATATGACAGTCTGGAAATAAATAAATGTTTTTGGATAGGTAAGTAATTTTACTCCATGATTTCTCCCATCTTCTAGTTTTACCACCCTAGAGTGTTGTGCTATTACATAACCAAAGCTTGTAAAACTTCATCCCTAGATTCTAGCTGGTGGCAAATAAAAAGGAGATAAATTGAGTAGCTAATACGTGGTCTAGAACTTGCACACATTGCTTGCACTCACATTCTGATGGTAAGACATTAGTTACATGATCAAGTTACTTGCAAGCCCAATTGTGAAACATAATCTTTAGAAAGCCAGGTGCATAGATAAACTTACAATACTATGGAAAATGGAGAGAACAGATTTGGGGAGGGAAGAAAGAGGGATCAACCAGAATTCTGCTATAGTCTCCACAAAAGAGCAAAGCGATCACAATATTTCAGTATGTACATTTTCTAACCTCTGAAGAATTCTGGAATCATACCACATGTGAGTTTTGCTGTGGTATCTGTGATGCAGTATCATGGTAGTATCTGGTCTCTGAGTCATTAACAACACAAAATAAATATATACCAGCTTCATCCTCATTACACCAGCCAGTTTTTATTCTGGATATTGACATTACCTCCCATAAAGAATATGTGCATACATTCCAGCTGAGGAGGAAGATATGGCTCAGATATTTGGTAAAGCATTCTTCTAACCATGCCAGAGCCTAGTGATACTGGTAGACCTAAGTGACGTTTTTAACATTGACATTTCAGTGTGAAGTCGATGATCTCTGATCAATGAATAAGTATTGATTTATATTTTCATAATTGGAAGATTTGTTCTAGAAGTTCTTCTCAGTGGAAAAAGACCACATGATCTCACGAGAGATGCCAGATTTTACTACAGCATGCATGACTTCTAGTTTCATTATATTTAAAGTCCAGTCTCCAGAGACACTTTTTAACTCAGGTTAACTAAAAATGAAACAATTGTGATGACGTTATGTAGTCCAGCCTCTTTCTATAAACTCAAGAATGTGAAAATAAGGTAGATTATCTTCTCTGACTTCTACGTGTTAGTCTTCAAATTTTCTGAATGGATTCTTGATTAAAGAGTTTAATTGGGGTAAATATTTATTTTTCTCTCTTGTTTCAAACACAAAACTGAGAAAACAGTCACGGAGCTAAGATGTGCTTTATATATACATATACACACATACATTATAATTTAATATTGGATGAAAAATACATCCAAGCTATCTGCATCTTGAAGTTTACTTTTAAGAAATCATAAAGGGTGCATTGTATATGATAATTATTCTTTGCATAAAGGATATTCATGTGAAGATAAAGGTCAGATTATTACAAAGATTAAAATGATATAAATTTCAATTATT
>NW_012149363.1:875449-875922 GCF_000956105.1 Propithecus coquereli
TACATGCAGAATTCTAGGGAAAAGTATGCATTTGTCATTCAGTATTTTTAATAATAATGCATTTAAAAACATAAAAAAATAGGAAATCATGTATATAACCTCCCTATTAATGGGATAGTAAGAATTTCAAAGTTTTATAAAGATTTATGGGAAGCAACCTAAGTAAAATCCATCAAGAAGAGTAAACAGTAATAGGAATAAATAGTACAAGAGAGTCCTCTAAAGTAATAGGGGTTTGTGTATCTGTCCACAGTATTGATGTATGGATACTATCTTTCTCTCACACACAACTACATACATAGAAATATTGTGATGTGGGCAAGTAGACAAAGACATATGGTCTAAGAGATCTTTAGCATAAACTGCTAAACAGAGGTACAAATATATTTTATTTCTTTTCTAATTTTGCATTCAAATTCAAAGTGAAAGTTTATTGTCAACCTTTTTTATCTAATTGTCTAAATATGAAAGAA
>NW_012149363.1:888833-890425 GCF_000956105.1 Propithecus coquereli
CCCTTCATATTGAAATTTTGTCTAAAATCTTCAAGCTGAAAATCTGCAATAAGTTCTCCATAGCCCATGAGAAGCAGTTTAGACATAGCTACATAAGTTTTAATAAAAGGTATAAAAGTTGGGTTATTCTCTACTCAGCGATACCATCCCATCTAGCCTATATAAGCTGAAGACTAAAATTTACTGTAGGAGGGTGTTTCTTAAAATATAAAAAATTAGAAATCATTCAAGTAGAGATTTAATCAGAGAAAACATTGATTAAATGACGAGGGAATGCCACTCCCTATATCCCCCCATCCAGCCAGGTGATGGGTCAGCTGATCTCCTAGAACTGTTCTTAGAGACCTAAGAAATCTGGATGTAGGAGAGTCTGATATCTCATTCTTAGATCAACAGCATTAGTCGAGAGAAATGACTATGTGTCCCCACATGTGTAACCCAGAGCCTATTGGAAAGACGTGTGATAAGAAATTCTTAGAGGATGTTCTTAGGAATTTAGGGTTCCATATTGTCAGAGTGACCGGTGATGTGTCTCATCTGGGTGATTTTAAGGAAGAAAACACTCTGTAGTTTCTTGCATTAGAAATGTCAAAAGATTAAGAAATGAAAAGTACAGTCTACACCACCACCTTGCATTTGGCATGGATTTAGAAATTTGCATAATCCAAGTGAACACCAAGGAATATAGTCCATCTATAATGGTATTGATTTTATTGTTCTCAAGATGATGGTCAGTTAGACTTTAAACTGTTGGTGACAGGAGCTGAGGAATTTACATTGAAATTAAAGGAGCATTGCCTATTTGCTATACAATGATCATAGATAAGTAAATATTTAATGACAACTAAAAGCGGCACTGGCCAAATATGTCATGTTTTCGTTATTCCTCTCATCACCCCTCCCCCCATATTGATTCTAAAATCTTGGAACATATGTCAAGGGGAAGTGAAGGAATAAGTCATTCTGAGAAAGAAAGATCCCTTTTCTGTGGTGTAAGCTTCTGGTTCCCAGACTTCTGAGGGGGGCTGCTATGTGAGAGAAAAAGTCTTGAACCAGCTGAAAGAGAAGCCATGATGGGTTAAAGCATTAACTCAGGTGATGATTTTCCTGTGGGTTAAAAGGAAAATAAATCTACCTGTGATTATAATGTCAAAGGGCAACACGTGGCTTTGGAATACCACTTCATGGGTTTCAAAAATTGAGCAAGATCTTCAATCAAACAAGATCTTCTTGACAGCTCATGTAATGGAGTTATTGTCATTCCATCCTTGGTCCAGTTCTTTTTTGTTGTTGTTTGTTTTTTTCAGGATGAACTGGATTATCTTCATCTTTTAAAACATTGCTATTAAGATTTTTGATTGGCATATCATTTTATATGTTTATGGGGTACAATGTGATGTTTTGATATATGTATACATGTATATGAGGCATGATTAAATCAAGTTAATTAACATATTTATCACCTCACTTGCCTATCACTTTTTTTATGGTGATACATTTGAAATTTATTCTCTTAGTATTTTGAACACCTCTAATTTCAGAAAAGCATTTGAAGGAAGTTGAGTTAACTTGACAGTGTGGGTGTATGTACT
>NW_012149363.1:899612-902571 GCF_000956105.1 Propithecus coquereli
TTATAATAGATTATTAAAAGGCAAATAATATGTTATATATATGATAAGATTCTAATTAAGTGCTGATTACAAGTTATCTATTGAACTAGGCCCTAGGAACAAAATGTGAAGTGAGACTTCCATTATATTATTGCTAATACTAATTGTTGAATGAATATTTCTCAAGAATATCACCTAATCATCTTGACAAGGCTGTCATAAGGGACAATAACACAATATTATAAAACAAAGGTTTTTCCTGAAGCAAAAATATCCAGGCAAATTTTAAACTATGTATGAGAAAGTAATTGCAATTGCTCATTCAAGTGGACATCAAATTCTGTTCAAATCATTTTATTCATTTAGTTTAAACTTTAGTAAACTTTATCATTACTGCCTTTCTAAAAATGAATTACCAACAAAAATTGCAAGGGAAAAATGATAATCCCAAGTTTTTACTCAGGAAACTTTCTGAAATATTTTATTTTGGCAATCTACAAAAGCAAAATAAAGTGTGCTATTTAACACAATGTGAACAGGAAGAAAGTTGTATACATTAACATGATGGCATTTTCACAAATTGCTAACCTTTTTTTAGCAATCCTCAGCAATATACTAGATGGCTCAAAATAATACCAGTAAGCCAGTGCTGAAAAAATTTAAACATTTTTCATGATTGTTATTGCTGTTCCATTAAGTATTCTGAGTCAATCCTTTTGCACCCAGTTATTTACTGTTATTAACAGAGTTTGATGGCATTTGAAACAAAGCAGAACCACGTAGCAGCAAAGCATTAAAAATATACGACATCTTTTCATTTGGAAAAAAATTATCTTAGATCAGTAAAGTAATATTTAAAATAATACATTTTTCTACATTTTATGAAGCCATCTACAATCTAAACAAAATCCAAATAGTCAATTGTTTTGATACATCTTAAATCTTGCTTTTCTCTTTTTATTTTTCTTTACCTACAAGGGGCTTTTGACTTTCTTGAGTCAATAGAATTGAATACTTTAATGATTTACTCACATATTTGTCATGCTTAAAACTAGAAAAAAATAATTTCTTGGTCCCCTAATTATAACCCATTGTTGCTAAATGTTTCTGTATTCCTTTGATGATGCAAGTCTTAAGGATATAAATTGAAATTGCAAAAACAGTTTTCCATATCCATATGTATGAAAACATAATACATAAATACTGTGCTAGCTCTTTGTTGTTTCTCTCCCCAAATCCCCTCTCCGTTCTTGTCTACCTTGTTGCGTTCTGGGAGACGGACCTGCACCCAGTCTCTTTTGCTCCTTGACATCAAGATGTTTTTGGGCACTGGGGAGCAGAAAGAGATTAGAAGTTTGGAAGAGAGTGAGATTGAGATATTTATTTCACCATTCTTCCATGGCTGAGAACACTGCTTTCTTTTTTGTCCCAAAGAATAAAAAATAGGATTTAATAAACACTTTTGAGTGACAAATGACCAATGAAATTTCTCAGCTAAATATAGTTACTTAAGGGAAAGATAAGATAAAGGAGTGATCCTACCTTTTTTTTTATTGGTATAGTCTCAGAATAGCAGTGAATTAAGAGAAGAATTTGGTGGAAAAGCCTGTTAAACCAAGATTGAGAGTAATATACCTAAAAAATAATTTTGAATTTACTGGCACATGAAATTGATTGAAAGCAAGAAGAACTCTACTGAAATATTGAAATAATTCTGTTGCTAAGAAGTCACCAGCTTGTACTAAAAAAACCTTTGATTAAATATGACATAAAAAAAAAAAAATTTCTGTTTTTTCCTTACATATTCAGAAAGAGAGTTGTAAATGCTTACTGAGTCCAATAAAAGCATATTCCAAAACACTTATTTTAGACATGATCGTGAAGGGTAAATGAAGGGTAGATGAAAAAGCTCCCAGAGTGTGAAGTCAAGAACGTTGAACAAAGAATTCCCCCACTCTCTAGAGCAGATGCATGGATGAACAAAGTAATGTTCCCTGCTCTTTCGTATTAGGCCTCTGCAATGCTTGCTTCATAGGATTCAAACATTGCCATGAACCAACTTTGGTTTATCTCTCTCTCTCTCATTCACTTTAGGTCTCACTCTTGCTCTCTCATTTCTCTGTCAGTCTAAGAGTACCTATACCTGGGCCTAATAAAAGGATTACATATTGCATTTTAAGATGAATTCACTTTCTAGATGGGACTGTGATTTGATTCCCTTGCAGAAGAAATGATTGTGCTTCAAGTATTATAACAGAGAATAAATGAGTTGTGTAATTGAAGAGTAGAAGGGTAGACTGAGACAGATAAAGTACTATTAATTTTAGAACCATTTTATTTTTTTCTGCATGTGTGGAAGACTATTACTGAACACCTTTTTTTTTTTTTTTTTTTTTTTAAACAAGACCATAAACCTGGTGCTGATTAATATAACACGGGAAAAAGTTGTATTCACCACATCCATACTCTGTATTCATATTGTTTTAATCAGGGTTCTTTAGAGAAAAAGAACCTATATATTTATACACACACCCCCACCTATATAGTATTTTAATATTCAAATAGTAATTACTACTTATTATAAGTCTGTTCCTCATAATAAATCTTTTCATAGATAGAGAACTGGCTCATGTGATTATGGAGGGTAAAAATACCAAGGATTTTCTTTTTGGGTGAGTTGATAATTTAGAGACCAGGAGAGTTAACGGTTTAGTTCCAGTCCAAAGGCCAGCAGACTCAACACACAGGAAAATTCAACGTTTCTGTCCCTGTCCAAAGGCAGGGGAAAAAAGCCTAAGTCTCAGTTTGAAGGTGGTCAGACAGGAAGAACTCTTTTACTCAGAGGAGAGTCAGCCTTTTTGTTCTATTCAGGACTTCCACTGATTGAGTGAGGCCTTCCCCATTGGGGAGGATAACTTGGTTTACTCAGTTTACAGATGCAAATATTAATTTCATCCAAAAACACCCTTACAGAAACATC
>NW_012149363.1:904191-904563 GCF_000956105.1 Propithecus coquereli
AAATAAATCCAAACATCTGTAGTGAACTGATCTTTGACAAATTAACAAGAGCATATACTGGGGAAAGAACAGTCCCTTCAATAAATGGTGCTGGAAAAAATGGATATTCATATGCAGAAGAATGAAACTAGACCCTTATCTCCTGCCAGACAAAAATTAAATCAAAATGTATTAAAGGCTTAAATCTAAGACCTGAAGCTATAAAACTACCAGAAGCAAATGTTGGGGAGATGCTTCAGGACATTGGTCTTAGCAAGGACTTCTTGAGTGACACCCCTAAATCAATCATAGGCAACCAAAGCAAAATTGGACAATGCAGTTACATCAGGCTCAAACTCTTCTGCACAACAAAGGAAACAATCCACAAAGTGA
>NW_012149363.1:911663-913579 GCF_000956105.1 Propithecus coquereli
AGGCTGGTCTCGAACTCCTGAGCTCAAACAATCCGCCCGCCTCAGCCTCCCAGAGTGCTAGGATTACAGGCATGAGCCACCGCACCCAGCCAGCCCTGCAAATTTTCTATGCTTCATCTCTTCACACTAACCCCATCAACCTCTGGTAACCACTGATCTTACTGCCTCCATAGTTTTGCTTTATCCAAAATGCCATATAGTTGGAACCATACAGTATATAAGATTTTCAAATTGGCTTCTTTTGCTTAGTCATATATTTTTTTTTTCTCTTAATAACATGCATTTAAGCTTCCTCCATCTCTTCGCATGGCTTGATAGCATATTTCTTTTTAGTGTTGATTAATAATCCACTGTCTGTATGTACCACAGTTTATTTTTCTGATCACCTACTGAAGAACATCTTGGTTGCTTTAAAGTTTTGGCAACTATGAATAAAATTGCTATAAATATCCAGCATGTGGCTTTTTGTGTGGACATAAGATTTCAACTCATTTGGGTAAATATCAAAGATTGTGATTGCTGGATCATATGGCAAGAGTATATTTAGCTTTGTAAGAAACTGCCAAATTGTCTTCCAAAGTGTCTATACCATTTTGCATTCCCACCAGCAATAACTAAGAATTTATTTTCCACAACCTTAGTAGAAGTTGATCTTGTCATTGTTCTAGATTTTAGTAATTATTGTTAAAGTATGCACCTGGCCAATTGAAAAAATTGACTCCCAATGGCTGAGGTCTCAAAGTTAAAACAGAATGAGCTGTCATGCTCTCTGGCTTTCAGAAAGATGTAAAAGTGTCACAGGACCTCCCTTTCTAAAATCAAGCCAAACCAGTTCCTCTTGTTGGTGCTGAGATAGACTGCAGCTGGAAATTCCCCAAATGACCACCAACAGACCACCTGCATCCCACTGATTGACCACTTGGGAGCAGCCAATTAAGAGAGACCGGTGATTTGTGGCTTAAAGGCCATCCAATCAACACTCTATTCCTCACTCCCCTCCCCTCTCCCGTCCTTTTTGCCTTAATGATCTCTAACTCCCCAGCCCTCCTTGATGGTGCATTTTCACTTTACACTGGAGGCTGCATCTCCCCAATTTGCAAATTGTTTTTCGTAGAAAATAATCCCTTTTTCTTCCACAGATCTCTCAGTCTTTTGTTAACATCATACACCACCAAACTGTCTTCCAAAATGGCTGCATTTTGAGTTATTTTGTGAAGAGTGTAAGGTCTGTGTCTAAATTTATGTCTTTTTCATGCTGATGTCCAGTTGTTCCAGCACTATTTGTTACAAGACTATCTTTGCTCCACTGTACTGCTTTTGCTTCTTTGTCAAAGATCAACTGGCTATATTTATGTAGGTCTATCTCTGGCCTCTCCAACTAATCTGCTTGTCTATTCTTACACCAATCCCACATTGTCTTGATTATTGCAGATTTATAGTGAATTTTAAAGTCAGGTAGTGTCAATCCACCAACTTTGTTCTATTTCACTATCACGTTGGCAATGCTGGGTTTTTGCCTCTTCATATAAACTTTAGAATCAGTTTGTTGATATCCATAAAATAATTTTCTGTGATTTTGGTTAAGATTACATTGAATCTAAAGATGAAGTTAGGAAGAAGTGACATGTGGATAAACCAAATATTCCTATTCATGAGCATGGACTATCTCTTCATTTATTGAGTTCTTCTTTGTTTTCCTTCATCAGTTTTGTTTTCTTCAAATAAAGCTTGTACATATTTTGTTAGATTTATATCTAAGTATTTTATGTTTTTGGATGCTAAAGTAAATGTGTTTTAAATTTTGAATTCCAATTATTTATTTCTAGTATAAAAGTTAACTTTAATTAGAAATACAGGATGATTGTGTATATCTGGATATAAAAATATAAGATGTGTATAATTAAATTTATTTTAAA
>NW_012149363.1:913629-915782 GCF_000956105.1 Propithecus coquereli
ATATAAAGAGAGAGAGAAAGAAGAAGAAAAAGAGTAGTCTGTTGTGTATTTTAATTTTCAGAACACTTTGGTGCAGCCATGCCAGTATCTGAAACAGCACACGCCCTTCAGGATAGGGAGAATAGCTAAAGGAAAGACAAAATATGTTCAGTTAGGCCCATTGTTGTCTGTTGTTGTGTTTATTCTTACCTCCTTTTATGCTGTGGCTGCCCCATAGTAAAGCTATTTCCAGTTAGGGAAAGTTTCCAGTTATGTTTTGTTTTGTTTTTTTTGTTGTTGTTGTTGCTTTTTGGTAGACTCCTTTACTAAGCCTTCTGATTATCTTTCAGTATTCCTTTATACATAGCTAGGGCTAACAGAAAAGAGGATGGACCTATGGAACCCTGATAATGAAAAATGGGAAATACTGTATTGGAAGACAGAAAGCAGTCAAGGCTCAGAAGAAGAAAATGAAAACTATTTACAGAAAATTTGCCAAACTCAGGAGAAAATTAAGCTAATAAACTTGTGGCTGTCTGCAATCTGTAACTTAACTATATCATCTGAACTCAGCCTTCTGTGGAACTTAATCAATGTTTAAAGTTAAGTTTGGCTCAGAGCCCATTGTTGGTGTTGGCTTTAAAACTTTGCACTGTCTCCTTTCCAAGGAAAATCGAGAACCTGAAAAAATATCAATAACCTACATCTTTGTTCTTACAGCCATAAGCTTCCAGATTTCTCTTTCCTGGGGTTGCCAAGGATTCTTTCATCCAATAACTTCAAAATATTTTAAGCCCTAGAACCATCATTACTCAAGTTTCTAAGTTCCAAGAGAACACTGTGAAAGTTGCAAATACCAGAATGAAATCATGATTGTCAGACACAGATGAAGTAAGGCTGGGAAAGCATAAGGGAGAGGAGCCTCATGCTTACATGTCTGAGATAAGAACTGTTTCCAGGAGTTTCTAAAAACCCCACAAGAAACCCTTTCACATCCTCCACACATCTCCCACTTTGATAAGATTTATCGCAAGGCATTATTTAAAACTGCACTAATTCAGATAAGATGTTCTCAGAAGAACGCTTGCCATTAAGGGCATCTCTACCAATGAATTGGCAGCTCTGGCTTTGAACCTCCAGAACCAATAAATTCTATTTCTAAGGAGCTTATGTAAATCTCTTTTTACTAATAAAAATTTCCCTTTAGCCCTCCTTCACTGAATGCACTGGTAGCTTGCCGTTCTATGCATTCCATTTTATAATCCTATTTCTTATTCTGGAGTATATACAACATATTTAGAGATAATTTTCTCCAGCATGCTTTTTAGGATTGAAAATACCCTTAGAAATCATGGCCAGAAGCGTCTGCCTACATACATTAAATGAGCTCAAGACTCTCAACAAAGAAGCCAATTTTACTAAAAATAACTTCTGTATCATATAAACAATGATATTTTTCTTTTAGTGTGGACATTAGATAGGGTTAGGATGGTGTAACTCTCCTCAGACCAAGAGCGATGGATGGATTGATGCAATGGAAGAACTAAGTAGATTCTAAAATTTTCATATGAAAGAATTTGACCTTCTCATTAAAAACAAAACAAAACAAAAGGCATGGAGCATTGTCGATGTAATTTTTTTATTTCTTTTTCTTCTTCTTCTTAAAATTTAAATATTGTACAAAGATCTTAAGACTTTGAGAATTGTTTGTTGAAAAAGGAGTGCACCCGTTATGCCACCAAAACATTAAGATAAACAACACAGTAAAAGTATGAAATGTGATGATGTATTTTACATATATATATATATATATATATGTATATATTTAAGAGCAGTTTGGGTTCACAGCAAAGTTCAGAAAAAGGCACAAAGATTTCCAATATACTTTGGCCCCCAATCCTGCATTGCTTCCGCCATTATCAACATCCCCTACCAGAGTGGTACATTTATTACAATTGATGAACCCACATTGACACAGTATCATCCCCCAAACTCCATAGTTACATTCGGGTTCACTCCTGGTGTTGTACATTTTACTCACTCTTCAGTTTCAAAGCAGAGTTGTCAGTTTATTGGCAGACATGCCTTTACTAGATGTTTGGGCAGAAATACGAATCCACCATTATGGTATCATACATATATTTTCACTGCCCTGCAAATTATTTTTTTTATTT
>NW_012149363.1:915832-924185 GCF_000956105.1 Propithecus coquereli
CACAGAAAATAACCAAATTTTCTTGTTAATTTCATCTTTAGCAATGGTTTTTTTAAGTCCTTTTGTCTATTGTTAATTGTTTTATTTTGCTTTTTTTTCTATAATCTCTTTGCAAATTATAACATGTGTTTTCAAAGAGGTTTATGAAGAGGATGAACTCTGACAAGAACAGATTTATGGTAAGTTTAAGATCATATCATTGGACTGGATAAAAATTCCAGAGCTCTAATAAAAAAAAAACAAATCTAGATTCATAAAATTGCTACACAATATCAAGAAGAATGAGAATTAATTACATGGGATGAAATTTATAATTTTTAATGACTTTTTTATTTGAAACATTGTTGATTTTGTTTATGTTTTGTTTTACAGAATTAAATAAAAATTTCTATTAACATATCTATAGCTTTACAGAAATTTTTTAAAGTACACTTTTGTGAGAAAAATTGAAACATTTACCTTTCTCTCTATCTTATCCCTCCAGAATTCAGAAACTATTCATGAAAATTTTTATTTTATGACAATATTATTTTTTGTATAAGTGTAATAAGAATCTTTTATCTTTTATAAAAGAACAAGATTGGAAACACTGTTTATTTACCAAAGATTTGACTGGAATGTCTTGCTGACAGATTGAGGTTGACCTTTATGGAGACAATTAAAATGCTCTTGAAAAAATTTGGCCCAGTCTTTGTCTACACAGTTTCCTTCCAGGATTCCTGACCTTGTGGTAATTAAGCAATGCCATTTTCTGACAGGCTCAGGAGCCACAAGATATTTTAGAAATATTGAGAAGAGAAGCATTCATTCAATCTATACAACTTCTTAAGTGGATGGACCTATGGCCAGGAATAAGAGACAGATTTTCTAAAACTAAAGTTTCAAATGAGGGACTGAAGAAATCAGAAATATTTTACCACAAAATATGGCTGCACTAAAGAAGTAATCTCAGGGTCTCTAACCTTCCCCTCTTCATCTCTCAATCTTCTGTCTCTTCCAAAGCACAGGATGATGATCTATCTAGAAATCAGATCTGACAAAGAGAAGCATACTTTCCTTCCCTGAATTTTTACTAACCAGAGGAGATTGAAACTGATATCACAGGATGTAAGACGGAAGTCTGTCAACACACCTGACAGACTTTTGACACAAAACATTGGGCCCAACAGACTTTGTCCCAGGCCATTGTATATTCTCCAAGCCCATTGAATTCCCCTAAAAATTATTTACTATCCCTCTTAAAATAATCCACATTTCCCCATCTTTATTTTCCTTTTGAAGAAAGGGATAAACTATAGAAGAGTCTGTATCTCATTGAGTTATAGGGTTATCATTCTCTTGTGATTCTCTGTGCTATATACATTAAAATAAATTTTGTATGTCTTTTCTCCTACCAATTTGCTTTTTGTCAGTTGATTTTCAGGGAAACTTCAGAGGGCAAAGGGGATGTGCCCTTTGCCAGTAAAGGCAATTTTCCTATACCAATAAATCCCCTGACGTACTGATATTGTTTGATATTGCAAAGTGCATTATTGACAGTAATTAAAGCAACCTAAAAGTAAAATAAGATTTTAGAACATTTCCAATTGAGTATGAGCTTTAACAATATTCTACAATAATGAGAAGTTATAAAAGTGAACCTTTCACTAAAAACACCAGGAGGAAAATCTTGATGTTTCCATTGGCTTCAAAAGCTCACTTTGAGATACCAGCTACTCTCACTCTTTCTGTAGAATAGTTTTTCTCCTTTGGGTTTGTATTACTTTCAGATTATGTTTCTCAACAAATAAGGCAGAAATTACATTCAAAAGCACATTGAAAGTTTATGCATTTAGGTTCTACACTGTTGTAAAGCTATAGCAATGCTTAAAACATAAAAGCAAAAACATAATATCTGAAATTTTAGGCAATCAGATACAGAGAATAGTTGTGGGATATTTGTCCGAATTCTGACTTGCTTTCTTCATTTATTCCCTGCATGTACATTTTGTTTGGTTTTCTTCTTAAATCAATGGCTATTGTAATTTTTTTAGGGAAAAAATATATATAAAGAGAGAGAGAAAGAAGAAGAAAAAGAGTAGTCTGTTGTGTATTTTAATTTTCAGAACACTTTGGTGCAGCCATGCC
Source organism: Propithecus coquereli (assembly GCF_000956105.1). Taxonomy (NCBI): domain Eukaryota; kingdom Metazoa; phylum Chordata; class Mammalia; order Primates; family Indriidae; genus Propithecus; species Propithecus coquereli. Next base: position 917,960 of record NW_012149363.1, read on the forward strand.
AGTATCTGAAACAGCACACGCCCTTCAGGATAGGGAGAATAGCTAAAGGAAAGACAAAATATGTTCAGTTAGGCCCATTGTTGTCTGTTGTTGTGTTTATTCTTACCTCCTTTTATGCTGTGGCTACCCCATAGTAAAGCTATTTCCAGTTAGGGAAAGTTTCCAGTTATGTTTTGTTTTGTTTTTTTTGTTGTTGTTGTTGCTTTTTGGTAGACTCCTTTACTAAGCCTTCTGATTATCTTTCAGTATTCCTTTATACATAGCTAGGGCTAACAGAAAAGAGGATGGACCTATGGAACCCTGATAATGAAAAATGGGAAATACTGTATTGGAAGACAGAAAGCAGTCAGGGCTCAGAAGAAGAAAATGAAAACTATTTACAGAAAATTTGCCAAACTCAGGAGAAAATTAAGCTAATAAACTTGTGGCTGTCTGCAATCTGTAACTTAACTATATCATCTGAACTCAGCCTTCTGTGGAACTTAATCAATGTTTAAAGTTAAGTTTGGCTCAGAGCCCATTGTTGGTGTTGGCTTTAAAACTTTGCACTGTCTCCTTTCCAAGGAAAATCGAGAACCTGAAAAAATATCAATAACCTACATCTTTGTTCTTACAGCCATAAGCTTCCAGATTTCTCTTTCCTGGGGTTGCCAAGGATTCTTTCATCCAATAACTTCAAAATATTTTAAGCCCTAGAACCATCATTACTCAAGTTTCTAAGTTCCAAGAGAACACTGTGAAAGTTGCAAATACCAGAATGAAATCATGATTGTCAGACACAGATGAAGTAAGGCTGGGAAAGCATAAGGGAGAGGAGCCTCATGCTTACATGTCTGAGATAAGAACTGTTTCCAGGAGTTTCTAAAAACCCCACAAGAAACCCTTTCACATCCTCCACACATCTCCCACTTTGATAAGATTTATCGCAAGGCATTATTTAAAACTGCACTAATTCAGATAAGATGTTCTCAGAAGAACGCTTGCCATTAAGGGCATCTCTACCAATGAATTGGCAGCTCTGGCTTTGAACCTCCAGAACCAATAAATTCTATTTCTAAGGAGCTTATGTAAATCTCTTTTTACTAATAAAAATTTCCCTTTAGCCCTCCTTCACTGAATGCACTGGTAGCTTGCCGTTCTATGCATTCCATTTTATAATCCTATTTCTTATTCTGGAGTATATACAACATATTTAGAGATAATTTTCTCCAGCATGCTTTTTAGGATTGAAAATACCCTTAGAAATCATGGCCAGAAGCGTCTGCCTACATACATTAAATGAGCTCAAGACTCTCAACAAAGAAGCCAATTTTACTAAAAATAACTTCTGTATCATATAAACAATGATATTTTTCTTTTAGTGTGGACATTAGATAGGGTTAGGATGGTGTAACTCTCCTCAGACCAAGAGCGATGGATGGATTGATGCAATGGAAGAACTAAGTAGATTCTAAAATTTTCATATGAAAGAATTTGACCTTCTCATTAAAAACAAAACAAAACAAAAGGCATGGAGCATTGTCGATGTAATTTTTTTATTTCTTTTTCTTCTTCTTCTTAAAATTTAAATATTGTACAAAGATCTTAAGACTTTGAGAATTGTTTGTTGAAAAAGGAGTGCACCCGTTATGCCACCAAAACATTAAGATAAACAACACAGTAAAAGTATGAAATGTGATGATGTATTTTACATATATATATATATATATATATGTATATATTTAAGAGCAGTTTGGGTTCACAGCAAAGTTCAGAAAAAGGCACAAAGATTTCCAATATACTTTGGCCCCCAATCCTGCATTGCTTCCGCCATTATCAACATCCCCTACCAGAGTGGTACATTTATTACAATTGATGAACCCACATTGACACAGTATCATCCCCCAAACTCCATAGTTACATTCGGGTTCACTCCTGGTGTTGTACATTTTACTCACTCTTCAGTTTCAAAGCAGAGTTGTCAGTTTATTGGCAGACATGCCTTTACTAGATGTTTGGGCAGAAATACGAATCCACCATTATGGTATCATACATATATTTTCACTGCCCTGCAAATTATTTTTTTTATTTTATTTTTTTTTTTTGAGACAGAGTCTCACTTTGTTGCCCTGGCTAGAGTGAATGCCGTGGCATCAGCCTAGCTCACAGCAACCTCAGACTCCTGGGCTCAAGCAATCTTACTGCCTCAGCCTCCCAAGTAGCTGGGACTACAGGCATGCGCCACCATGCCCAGCTAATTTTTTCTATATATTTTTAGCTGTTCAATTAATTTCTTTCTATTTTTGGTAGAGACGGGGTCTCGCTCTTGCTCAGGCTGGTCTCGAACTCCTGAGCTCAAACAATCCGCCCGCCTCAGCCTCCCAGAGTGCTAGGATTACAGGCATGAGCCACCGCACCCAGCCAGCCCTGCAAATTTTCTATGCTTCATCTCTTCACACTAACCCCATCAACCTCTGGTAACCACTGATCTTACTGCCTCCATAGTTTTGCTTTATCCAAAATGCCATATAGTTGGAACCATACAGTATATAAGATTTTCAAATTGGCTTCTTTTGCTTAGTCATATATTTTTTTTTTCTCTTAATAACATGCATTTAAGCTTCCTCCATCTCTTCGCATGGCTTGATAGCATATTTCTTTTTAGTGTTGATTAATAATCCACTGTCTGTATGTACCACAGTTTATTTTTCTGATCACCTACTGAAGAACATCTTGGTTGCTTTAAAGTTTTGGCAACTATGAATAAAATTGCTATAAATATCCAGCATGTGGCTTTTTGTGTGGACATAAGATTTCAACTCATTTGGGTAAATATCAAAGATTGTGATTGCTGGATCATATGGCAAGAGTATATTTAGCTTTGTAAGAAACTGCCAAATTGTCTTCCAAAGTGTCTATACCATTTTGCATTCCCACCAGCAATAACTAAGAATTTATTTTCCACAACCTTAGTAGAAGTTGATCTTGTCATTGTTCTAGATTTTAGTAATTATTGTTAAAGTATGCACCTGGCCAATTGAAAAAATTGACTCCCAATGGCTGAGGTCTCAAAGTTAAAACAGAATGAGCTGTCATGCTCTCTGGCTTTCAGAAAGATGTAAAAGTGTCACAGGACCTCCCTTTCTAAAATCAAGCCAAACCAGTTCCTCTTGTTGGTGCTGAGATAGACTGCAGCTGGAAATTCCCCAAATGACCACCAACAGACCACCTGCATCCCACTGATTGACCACTTGGGAGCAGCCAATTAAGAGAGACCGGTGATTTGTGGCTTAAAGGCCATCCAATCAACACTCTATTCCTCACTCCCCTCCCCTCTCCCGTCCTTTTTGCCTTAATGATCTCTAACTCCCCAGCCCTCCTTGATGGTGCATTTTCACTTTACACTGGAGGCTGCATCTCCCCAATTTGCAAATTGTTTTTCCGTAGAAAATAATCCCTTTTTCTTCCACAGATCTCTCAGTCTTTTGTTAACATCATACACCACCAAACTGTCTTCCAAAATGGCTGCATTTTGAGTTATTTTGTGAAGAGTGTAAGGTCTGTGTCTAAATTTATGTCTTTTTCATGCTGATGTCCAGTTGTTCCAGCACTATTTGTTACAAGACTATCTTTGCTCCACTGTACTGCTTTTGCTTCTTTGTCAAAGATCAACTGGCTATATTTATGTAGGTCTATCTCTGGCCTCTCCAACTAATCTGCTTGTCTATTCTTACACCAATCCCACATTGTCTTGATTATTGCAGATTTATAGTGAATTTTAAAGTCAGGTAGTGTCAATCCACCAACTTTGTTCTATTTCACTATCACGTTGGCAATGCTGGGTTTTTGCCTCTTCATATAAACTTTAGAATCAGTTTGTTGATATCCATAAAATAATTTTCTGTGATTTTGGTTAAGATTACATTGAATCTAAAGATGAAGTTAGGAAGAAGTGACATGTGGATAAACCAAATATTCCTATTCATGAGCATGGACTATCTCTTCATTTATTGAGTTCTTCTTTGTTTTCCTTCATCAGTTTTGTTTTCTTCAAATAAAGCTTGTACATATTTTGTTAGATTTATATCTAAGTATTTTATGTTTTTGGATGCTAAAGTAAATGTGTTTTAAATTTTGAATTCCAATTATTTATTTCTAGTATAAAAGTTAACTTTAATTAGAAATACAGGATGATTGTGTATATCTGGATATAAAAATATAAGATGTGTATAATTAAATTTATTTTAAACCAATAATTTTTTTTCTGTAGTTTTATGCTTCAAAGTACAAACTTTGAATAACCAGAATAAAAAACAGGTAAGAAGCTTGGCCCTGAATCTAGCATATTTCAATTTCTTCCAATGGTAAAAGTTCAATTTTTAGAGGGACAGCAGAGGACATAGGGAGAAGGTGGAGAGGAGGAAATATTTACATTTTCTTGGGTTAAGACTATTAATAAACTTGAAATCTCAGAGCTTCCTCACGCTAGAAAAATTATTTATTTTATTTTGCAATTAAATTTATTTTAAAATCAAATATGTTTAAAATATGATATAGTGAGATTGAAAAAATGATCAGTGTACCTTAATTTTTACATGTAATAGATGTTTTAGTCTGTGTCAATAAGTACATTTGCTACAAAATGGGATATTGGGAATTTGGTTTTATATATCATAAAACATATTATGATAAATAACTTAGTAACAAAAATGTTAAACATAAAACGAGAAAAGTGAGCTTTTAAAAAAGATCAAGACAAATTTATGTTGGAAAATCAGAACAAGATTTATAAAAATTAAATAATTATAATTGACAATTATTAAATGTATTAATTCTAATACATGAAATTGAATAATAGTAAGCAAAATTTATTTATTCTTCCACAAACCATGATTATGGAGAGGTACTTATTAATATAACATAGTATGAAGTCGTATTTAGTGCTAATTTAATCAAATGGAATCTTAAATTGTTAGAGAATGGATATTTGAAATTTTCTTTCCTCTAATCTCAGATTTGAACAAACCTTTCTGTCTTCTAGTAAATAACAATTGCTACCAAAAAAATCCTCAGCCTAAGAATTTAGAAATGTAAGTTATAGAATGCCAAGACTCTCATATGGAAATCAAATTGCAACAATTGGACTAATCTGAAATAACCAAACATATTTGTCAATAAGTATTTACATAGTCACAAAGACAAAAAAATATAAGTGATTCTAAAATAAAGAAATTTGACAGCAGATATTTAATGGCATAAATTCTGAAAACTAAAAGAACTAGAATATTTTGAAATTCCCTTAGTAATTATGTTATTAATAATATATTGTTTTTTTGCAACTAGTTACTTGTAAAATCTGATAGTAACAATAAGTAATTATGTTTATTTTATTAGGGATCAAGAATATCAGTATAAGGAAAAAAACAATTTTGTAAAACAACCCTCCTGTTACAATCACTTGATGAAAACCACAAAAAGTGCTATTGAATTATCTATAAATCCATGTCAAAATAAAATAATAAAAAAGTACCAACTTTTTTTGTACCTGTGCCACTAAAATGGGGACTAGAGGAACATCTCCACTATAAATTGCATTAGAGCTCAGATTTATATCTCTATTACTAGATTTTTTTTTACTTCAATAGATTTAGGGGGTACAAGTGTTTTTTGTTACATGAATGAATTGTATTAATATAATGCTGAAGTCAGGGCTTTCAATGTACCCATCACCATAATAGTGTACATTGTACCCAATAGGTAATTTTTGGGGGTCTATTGTTAGTTTCTATTAAAAAATACTAGTTCACCTTGAGAAAAATGGCTAATTTCCTGTCTGGGGCTGACATGAGTTGATTCTGACATATTTTGTTATATCAAAAAGCAATGTGTCTTTCAAAGACTTAATGAAACCATGTTGAAAGAACACAGAAGCCAATCTAAAATGAGCTCCTACTGACCAACCTGAGAAATATGAGCATCAAAAGCAGAATATTGGCTGAGATCAATAATAAACAATAAATACAAAAAGTCATCAGTCCATAATAATATAAAGAGAAAAAATTGACATACAGTGATTGTGAATAAAATAGAATGTTTTGTTGAGATTTTTTATTCAATTTCCTTGGTATTATTTACTCATTTACTGTATCAACTTGGAAATTAGAAAATTAAATGTATCATTTAATAGGAATTTTCTATTCTCCAAGACATATAAAATATCCCAAAATAAATAGATATAATTTTGTTT
>NW_012149363.1:924235-930143 GCF_000956105.1 Propithecus coquereli
TATTTATATTCTAATTACTAAAAAAAAGTCAAATTGCAAGCATAAACAATGTGCTCTGTGAGATCAGGCAAAGAGAATATTTTCTGATAGAAAGGTAAATGGAACTAATTCAGTGTGTGATTCTGGATCCTGGTTTTGAGGTTGAGCAAGTCTTATTACCTAGTTGTTACATTAGCAAGGAGATAATTTAAATATATTATATATTTTAGAATTTATTTATTTGAATGGTAACTGCAGACTTCTATTCCTACACAGAAGAGTCAGGTAAAGTGTGTAACTTGAATGGAGAAATATATTATATATTTTAGAACTTATTTATTTGAATGGTAACTGCAGACTTCTATTCCTACACAGAAGAGTCAGGTAAAGTGTGTAACTTGAATGGAGAAATGTTGTCTAAATAATTACTCCTTGAACTGTCAAACATTTTTACATCAAAACTTCCACAAAATAGGTGTACCAAGCCCCTTCTAATTTTTATAATTTTATAGTCTGCAGTTTAAAGGACTATAGTGTACAAGTTACAGGGAATTATCATGAGAAGATTCAAGATTTCAACACCAGGAGAACACCTTCTTGACACTGTCAAATACTCACCTCTATTCTAAGTTTCTTTTTCATCTTAAGATTGGCCTCCAGGTCCATACTGGACTTGATATCAACTAACTTCTATCCAGTTGGATGGCTGTATCTCTGGAAAGGAATTGGGAAGAAAGCACTACCCATCACCCATGCCTTGTGGAAATTTCTGAACCACCTTCACGCAGATGCATGCATCTCATTACAAATTCTTCTACAATCCAGCAAAGATCCATAGACAAGCCCTAACCACATCAACATCAGGTGAATCTAAATTTTCTAAGAGTTACAAACACAAGGTATGTTCAAAAGTGAGGAGGATAACCCCTAAAATTTTATCACTCAGTGATAATTTTGACTACAAAGTTTCAAAAGGTTTTAGCTTGTCGTATCCTCAGTTGAGTGAAACCACAATGGACTCATAAAAATGGTGAGATTACACAAGACACATAGTGAAGGTCATTTGCCATGAGTCAGGAAACTGCTAGCTTAACACTGACAGGATTCACATGACTTTACCTTATTGACATTTGTAGTTTACCGCTGCTTACCTAATTCTCGTCATGTTCATTTCCTTCAAGTGTCTCTTATAGTGATGATAAAAAGTAGAAATATTTGACAAGGTATAAAGTTAGCCTCACAAATATGTAGGTATAAAAGTGTAGATTTATACATTCACAGAAAGGGGACTATGATAAATCAGTCCATATAATCCAAATAACTTTACATAATGCATTCTAACATTAAAAAAATTAACCAGCAAAAAAAAATATGGACTGCCTCAATGTCATAGTCCAATTTGTCCTTCAAAATGAACAGCGTGCTTCCTTTTCATTTCAAATGTTTATATTCATATTCTTACAAATGTATATCTTACCTTGCTATTAACATTTCTTTTATAATATATAGTTATTTGTTTTCTAAATGTATGTTATTACTTTATTCAAGTTTGTTTTCATGTGAGGACAATTCCCAGATTGGTAGAATATCTTGAATTGCACACATGTATAAACAGGAACCTACACATTAAATGTACTAAGAACTGAAGTTTGGAAGTTTGCTTGTTGCTGTGTTCTGGACAGTAGTTTCTTCCATCTTTTCTTCCTGCATGCAGACTTTTTAGAAATTAGCAAAATCCATATTTCAATCAACTAAGAAAATAAAATAATATACATTAATGTGTTCTAAAAATGGGGCAGAAATGCAAACCTACCATTTGGGCTGAAGTTTCAGAACTATATGGGTCCAAGAACAGGCAGATGTGGCCCAGAATTTGGTGCCTGTGGGGTAATTGGAGAATAAAATCTTCCATATTGGTGGGAATCAGAGCCAGGTTTGTTACATAAAACCAACTGTTGTTATGAGATTTCCCAGTGAATGAAAAGAACTCGAAAATAATACTTCTGGGAACCACTGTCTGGAACTTCAGCTTAAGTTAAAGCTGCTTGTCTTTAAATAGTGAGGACACACAAAGAACAGAGGTTCCAAGAAAGGCCACCTTTCAGCTAGTGACTGAATCTGCACTCGTTTATGATGCCTAATGACAAATATAAAATCGAGTACTGAACTGAAACATAATATTTTGTTTGGAAGATTTGGTTTTTGATATATAAAATAAACTAAATATATCCCTTAATGGGCATACATGAACATTATCACACTTTTCATGTAATACTATTAAATGTAGGAGATGTTTCAGCACCAAATATTGGATGATTTTACCTGATTGTGATTCTATTTCATACTAAAGTTTTTATCAAATATTTCAACCTACTGTATTTTTGTGACTTTGAATTAATTACTAACATTTAAGAATTTAGAGTTTATGGAAATCTTTTTTTCTAAATTTTTTTAAGCCTTTCCATGTATTTTGAAAACTCAACTCCGCCTTAAAATCAGACTGCAAGTGCCAAGAAATGCCCACACAAAGAGTAAACATTGGACAAAGTTGAAAATATTTTTTCAGTACTCTGTGCAAAATCATCCTTGGTATCTACTGCAGGAGGAAAACATAACATTCTTTAGTTATTAGGAGAACCAGCATGGAATGAGAAATTATATCACTTCAGTAAAGTAGGGTGAGTTTATCTTATACACCATTGAAATATGTTAATCATCTATGTAGTTTTCTAACTTACTAGTGAAAAAAGTATAGCTTATTATGAAACAACCTCAAAAAATTAGTTGAGCTAGAAAGTATGAGATTTTAAAAATCAAATCTACACCACTGTTACTCTGTTATTTTTCCTTCAAAACTTTTCATTGCTAGGTTGAGATTTTGCCAGTATTTTTTTTTTCTGTAGAAAGTGAATAAAATGACATAAAGAAAAAAGTAATCATATGCCAAGTCTAATTTTAAAATAAGATGGTTTGCTAAATTTTAATTTTTCAGGATGCAGGAAATGTTATAGTGGACTATCAAATAATTAACTTTTCTCACTTAAAAAAATAAAAGCAAACAAATTACTAACAGAGGTCCTCTTCTGATCCAAAAACAAATGTGTAATATCATTAAAATGCAAGAATTCTCTTCTATTGATTACAACAACAAACAACCCAAAGGAAAAAATGGCAAAAATAAGCATTTCATAAATAAAAAAAATTCATTTAAAATTGTAAGGATGGTATAGTTTTCAAAAATTAACACAAATTAAAACAATATTGAGCTATGCCTTTTCAATTATGTTTGATAAAAAAGTAAAAATTTTGATTTACGAAAGTCAGTAAGATCTGGGTTTGGATCATAATCCCAAAAGACACAGTCCCTACTGCTATAATCCTGAGTGTTGATACCCCAAAAGATTAAAATCCCTAATGTCTAAAATTATGAAACTAACAATCACAGGATAATTGAATGGCGTTAGGCAGGACTATTCCTTTTTATTACCTTTATTTGGAAACCAATTATGGTTTATGTGTATGGGGACAACTTGACAAAGGATTAGATAATTTTAGGTGTTAACTTGAATGGATTAAGGAATACCTAGAAACCTGGTACAGATTATTTGGGATAAGTCTGTGAGGGTGTTTCCAGAGAAGATTACTGAGTCTGAGTGGATTAGATGAGGAAGATCTGTCCTCAGTGTCAGGGAATGTGATCTAATCAGCTGCAGGTCCAGAGAGAAGAAATACTGAAGGTGGGACAGACTTTTCTTTTGCTGCCTTGCCCCTCAGAACTCAAGGCTCACTGGCCTTTACATCTAGGACTTGCACCGTGGTCCCTCGGGTACTGAGGACTTTGGCCTGAGCCATGCTACCAGCACTGCAGGGTCTCCAGCTTGTAGGTGGCCTGTCATGGGACTTGTCATCCACCACAATCATATGAGTCAAATTTCCTAATGAATCCCCATTCATATATCTATATGTATATAATCTATATCTATTTCTATGTCTATATCTTTATCATCTATCATATATCTATATCTATGTCTATATCTATATCATCTATATTATTTATCATATATCTATATCTATCTATATCTATGTCTAATCTGTCTCTATCCTTCCTTTTGCTTCTGCCTTTCTGGAGATCCTTGACTAATATAGATTTGGTATCAGGAAAGCCAAATATCATTCCTCTTTACCGTATTTCTTACAACACAATGGAAGAGATCTGTAAAGTTTTTCCCTTACAAAAAGGCTAGGATAGCATAAGTGTATGAGGCTAATTAATGTTGAAATATAAAAGTTTAACAGGTAATTATCATTAGTGCTGTGAAAGCAGAAAATTGCTTAGTTGCAATGGCCAAACAACAACCAGACTTTCAAATGCTCAGCATATACTTACAAAATTTGTAGACCACAACCACTATCCAAATACAAGAGGAGGGAGTATTTCAAAGATCACAGAAGTGAAATTGCAGGGGAAAAATACAAGAACTCTCTCTTACCAAATTATTCAGTCATGTAAGACTTCTGTCCCTTTACACAGCGCCATGCTTGCCTTCAAAAAAAATGCCCCTTGTTAGAGAATAAGAAGAATTTGTCATACTCAGCAAACTTCCAAACCAAAGACATTTGCTAATATTGAGTTTCCTCCAGTGTTATATAACACATTAAAGGGTAGAACTATTCTTGATTAGGGATTTGACTGTCAAAGGAGATAGACCTTGTATGTTTATCCCAATCTAACATGAAACTGCTTCATTTGGTCAGTGGGTGGCACTTTTAAAACTGCCTCCTACTCCCATTTTTTTATCAACTATGTACAATTCATGCACCTGTTAAATTAAAAAATTCTAGAAACTTTCTGCTCATTTATGAATTAATAATTGGAAAAAATGAAGCACTTTATAAATGTTTCTTTGATAATTTGGTGGGTTTGGTAGAAGAAAATGGATTTCAGTTGAATCCTCAAACCATAATGACAGATTTGGAATTAGAAAAGATCAAGGAACCTAAATGTGAATTTCAAGGTGTAACAAGTAGAATTTGTTTTCCCCCCCATTTAACACAATGCATTTGGCAGAAAATTCAGATGAGTGGATAGGCCACACAGTATGGCAATGATGAAAACTTTGGTTTAAAAATGTATCATTTTTCTGCATTGAAATTCCTTTCAGCTGATGACATTACAGGAGCTTTTAATGAATTAAAGCCACATTTTCCTGAAGAAGCCAGCCACAATACCTACTGGTTTGAACGTAATTGTGGGCATGGTAGGATAAGAAGACAACTTGCACAATGGTGTTGCATCACTGGTATTGTTCACAAGTATTGTTTCTACCAAATTTGTGGTTTGTATATGAATTCATGTAGAATGGATTTCCATGTACCCAAAACAACATAGAAGCATGGCAAAGAAGATGGAAAAATTTAATAGAGAATGCTTATATTGATGTATAACAAATCATAAAAGGATGTCAAAAAGAGTGGCGCCATGTGGAAAATGAATTCGAATGTATTCTCCAAGGAGAGCCATGGCCTAAAGGAAAATAAAAAGCAGCTATTCATCATGATGCAAGACTTCACAATATAGTTAGTGATCATGAAAGTCAGCCAGCTCTTAGGAATTGCCTCTTTGCAATTGCTCTCAATCTATCCCCATAATCCACTTTTTCATATGCTGGATTTTCTTTTTAGTGTATTGAGGTTTGGAGTCTTTTATTTTTATAGTTTTCTCTCACTATTTTAAATTGTCAGCATCATTTTTTCACAATTAGCTTTGCTATATATTTCATCTTCACAATATTTTATCACTGGCAGTAACAATTATGTGGAGATTTTTAGAATATTCTAATTCATTTTATGCATTTTTCACAAATATGACTCCAGAAAAGTGCCTTATCACAATTTTGACTTCGTGTGTAAGCATTATGTGTGGATGTAA
>NW_012149363.1:930193-930917 GCF_000956105.1 Propithecus coquereli
CCCATAATCCACTTTTTCATATGCTGGATTTTCTTTTTAGTGTATTGAGGTTTGGAGTTTTTTTATTTTTATAGCTTTCTCTCACTATTTTCAATTGTCAGCATTATTTTTTCACAATTAGCTTTGCTATATATTTCATCTTCACAATATTTTATCACTGGCAGTAACAATTACGTGGAGATTTTTAGAATATTCTAATTCATTTTATGCATTTTTCACAAATCTGACTCCAGAAAAGTGTCTTATCACAATTTTGACTTCATGTGTAAGCATTATGTGTGGATGTAAAAACATTGAAACTTTTTCAACAAGAGAAGAGGTGTACTTTTTGTATATCTGCATTTGTGAAAGATGAAATTTCTTGAGATCTCAGTTTTTTGGGTGACTGAATATGTTGGTGGTGACCCGTCATAGTTTTTGATCATTTTTTTCAAAGGACTTAGGTTAATTGTCATGGTATTTCAGATGACTGCAGTTATCTGGATGCACACAATTACCAATAACAAGGATATGCCTTTATACATTTCCGCTTTGACCTCTTTTTTTAATGAATACAATTTGCTAGTAACTGTTACACTCGTGATTGTCATTAATATAACAGTGTTGATGCTTGCAAAATATGTATGTTATTATTGCCTATTTTACTATGTAAAGTGGCCTATGAAGTGTTCTGTTGTGTTTCATATGTTTGTCCAATAAATCCCCTTTTAAAAATGTAAATAAA
>NW_012149363.1:932788-934232 GCF_000956105.1 Propithecus coquereli
ACATAGAAAAACTTTCCTTGTTTCCATTCATTTTATCACATATTTTAAATACAGCATCCGAGTTATGATTATTTGGCTATGAGTGTGCTTCAGCATTTTTACATTTTAATGTGTAAGTGTATTCAATTATTGATATACAGCACCAAAATAAGGTCAAGTGCATTTATAGAATTGTTCCTGGACCTTCTTAAATTATGGGAGACTTGTTTTGTATGACCCCATGGAAGAAACATATTATGAGTAGACTCCGTATGGCATTTTAATACATATTAGAGTTATAATTTTATCTTTGTAGATAACCAATTTCTTCATAATTAATTACTGGTCTTATGTTGTGTATTTAAAAAATGTCTAAGGAAACTTGAAAAATGACAGAGAAGATAGGCTTTATACCATATGAAATGATGTTCCACATTCATGAAGAGCCATGAACATCAGGATTTTAATAGAACAAAAGTACATACTTCCAGCAAGTATAACAGTTATTCAGGTTTCAATTTTTCTTTGTGTCCAGTTAAGGCTTCCTAACAAGATCCAGAAAGCAAATAGAAGTTTAAACCATTCACCACGGATAAAAAGAATCCCAATTTTGAAATCATGGCATGCCATACATTAAAAAATACTTCCTTGACAATTCTGAATGTGACTGTCACTTAGTGCTCATTGTATTTTGTGCCAGACATTTCCGATTTTAACACGGACTGAAAATCTGAACTCTTTAAAAGGCAGTCAAAACATCCATTTCATCTTCATGACCCCTCATTAACAACCGCATGCATCATTTTACCAAGTTTTCTATATGTGGGGAGCAATGTGCAAAATGTCTTGCTTTTCTTTATTGTTAGGATTGATTTTTCCCTTTAGTGATGCTGTAAAAGTTTATCGTTTTATAAAACTCTTTTTTTTCCAATATTAAGCAGATAATATTTTACTGTGTTAAAAATCTGTTATGTTCGTTAGGCTGAAGATAGAGTGCCACTCCCTTACCCCCTTTCTTACCACTCCCTCCAATAATGGAGCTTTAACAGTTTCCTTTCAGCTTTCTTTATGCTGTTTGTCATTACAGCTATTTATGACACTTCAAGTAATGGCAAGGAAGAAACACACTATTTAAGCTCAGGCACCAACTGTTCTCGTTCTGAAAATATTAACGGTGAAAGTCGTTCAGCTAGGAGCCCATACTGGTTTCTAACCTTGATCTTATTTATTATGACACCAATATGTTCTTGTCAGAAGAAAAATAACCTATATTTTATACATTTTAGAAGGTCCATTTCAGCCATTTCAGTTGCTTTTGGCTCCATGCTGAGTTCTCTTTTATAGATTTCTTTTGTAATCCTCATAGCTTTTCTGTCTTGAGATTTATTATTACACAAATAAAAATACAAGGGTAATTTATAGTAGAATCTGAAAACTAACAGACGATTTCCACTTTGTTTTCATA
>NW_012149363.1:936489-937430 GCF_000956105.1 Propithecus coquereli
CTATCTACTAATTTTGCAGTTAAGAACATAGAAACATAGAGTTTAAGTATCTTCTTCAAGGTTGCGCAACTAGAAATTTGAATTATTTAACTGTTTCAGGCATTTACATAATGCTTACTTAACAATGCTGTCCTTTTGGAACTCTTACACATGCTTAGTGCATTTTTGAACATCTGTATTCAACAAAAATTCTGAAAAACTTTAAAATTAAAGATCCATGAGGATAAATACAAGGCATTTCTCTGAGCAAGTAACACTATAAAATTTGCATGAAAACACTACTTTATATTATACTTTTAGTTTTGGTGCACACCTGTCACATTCTAAGAAAGAAGTTTAGATTTATCTGAAATTAAAATTTAAGAATATTTTGGCTTTTTTATTCTATATTAATTCACTGTTAAATGATGCTGGTAAATTTTGACCCTTTTTTTCCATCGGTATTTTCATTTCTATTTTTTTAAATTTATGTGTAAATAAATGACATTAGCCTTTTGTAAGATATGCTAGTATTTTCCTCAGTTTATCATTTCACTTTCTATTATATTTGTGGTTTATTTTAATACACATAAATTTTGATATTTAAAAATGAAGTCAGAAAGATAAACATTTACCATTTATTTCTTGTCTTTCATGTTTCAAAAATGCCATTATACAAAATTATGTATTTGTCTATATCTCAATAACAATGATGCATTTAGTATTGTTTCTTATTCTTATATCATTTTGAACAATCCATTTTCCATTGATTTACCTCATCATTCATCTAATTATCTTCAGCTTATAATGCAGACCCTGCTCAGCAATACCGTCCCTTCTTCTTTTCTCCTTCCCTCAAATATAATGACCAACCTACAACTTTCTATTGACTCCTTTGAAGCCTATCTTATCCATATTGATCTTCCGTTCTCTAAAATTATTATATTATTTAATGTTAGTAT
>NW_012149363.1:940505-941110 GCF_000956105.1 Propithecus coquereli
ATCAAGCCATGAAAAGACATGAAGGAAATGTAAATGCATATTCTAAGTGAAAGAAGCCAATCTGAAAAAACCACATTCTATATGATTCTAGCTATCTAATATTCCAGAAAAGGCAACATTATAGAAATATTAATATATACCCTGGGTATTTATAGCAGCCTTATTCATAATTGCTAAAACTTGAAAACAATCAAGGGATCATTCCATCAGTTAATGGATAAACTGTAGGACATTCAGAAAATGAAACATATTCTTCACTAACAACAAATGAGATATCAAATCATGAAAAGACATGAAGGAAATGTAAATGCATATTCTAAGTGAAAGAAGCCAATCTGAAAAGACCACATTCTATATGATTCTAGCTATCTAATATTCCAGAAAAGGCAACATTATAGAGATAATACAAAGATTAGTGGTTGAAAAGAGTTAAGAGTGAGGGAGAGGTGAACAGGTAAAGCACAGAGGAATTTTAGGGCACTAAACATATACTCTATAATGCTATAATGATGGATATATATCATACATTTGTTAAATTTCATAGATTGTACACCAAGAGTGAACCCTAACATAAACGATTTTGGGTGATAATTTTGTGTCAGTGT
>NW_012149363.1:943695-945771 GCF_000956105.1 Propithecus coquereli
AATACCTCCAACCACATTTCTGTAGCTTCTTTAGGCATTCTATGATATAGCCAAACAGAATATATTTTCTCTCTTAATATTTTATTCTTCCTTTTGTGGCAGACAGATCCTAAGATCATTCCATATGCTTCCAATGTCTTGGCGTTCAAACCTTTGTGTCTCTCCTCCTCTAGAGTGTAAGCTAGATCAGTGACTTACTTCTAACCAATAGATACGGAAAGTGCGATGGAATGTCACACCTGTGATGATATTACATCCTGCAGACTTTTAAGAAGAAAACTGGCATGTTTTGGAGAGTGTTTGCTTATAGAGAAGGTCAAGTGGCAGGAAATACAAAAGGCTAGGAGAAGAAGGTGGTTGGCATAGATCCAGGGCCCTCAGTCATAGATCCTCAAGGAAACAAATTCTGCCAACAGCCCACATGAGCCTGGAAGTAGATTAGTCCCCATTTGAGCCTCGAGATGAGGTGGCTGAATACTTGATAACAGCTTGTGAGACCCACAATAATTTTCTGTATTATGAATATACATAGTTACCAAGTGGTCAAAAATTTATTTGTTTTTAGAATCTTGCTAAGCACATAAGCGAAAATTATTTTTCTTTGTGACTAATGAGCAAGATCACCTACACCACAATCTAATATGTGTGTACTTGCTCGATTAAAACACATAAAGTGTAGAATTTGATAAATATTATCAAATTTTCCTCCAAAAATTTGGATTCAACTTACCCTTTTATCACGGTGCACAGAATTCAGGGTTGAAAGAAGGCCTGATGTCTACTACCTCTGGTACTCAGAGTCAGCACTGACAACAGACACTGTATATCAGAGGCTGCCCCTAGATTGATTGCCAATGCCATCTTAGGACAAGTATGACATACCATTTATCTGCACAACTCAGAATCCTTTAAATAAGTCAATCTGGGATGAGTGTATCTGATTGACAAAGATAAGATCATAGTTCTGTTGTTAAGTTGTAAATAAAGTTATTAATGTGTATATCTACTATGACTTGCTTTCTTAATGAATTGCATCACACTATTGTATATGCTCAAAATAAAAATTTGCAAAAGATAAGGCAAATGTTCACTCTTTATCTATCTATTTATCTTTCTATCTAGGAAGTTTTAGACTTGCTCCAGCATGTAAGATATAGATATAAACTTAGGAATCCACATACAGTGTTACTGAATATATATACATATGAATACATGTATGTATATGCATAAGCATATGTGCATGTGTCTTCCTGTGTTTTCTGCTGCTGTAACAAAATACCACAAACTGGGTAATTTATAAAGAACAGAAGTTTATTTGACTCATGGTTTTGCAAGCTGGGAAGTTCAAGGGCATGGCATTAGTATCTGGAGAGGGTCATCTCCTGGCAGAAGGGAGGAAAATGGAAGCATGTACATGAGACAGAGAGAGAAAGTTGGGCCAAACTCATTCTTTTTATTAGGAGCCTACTCCCACAATAACTAACCCACTTCCACAATAATGGCATTAATATCTTCATGAGGGTAGATCCCTCATGACCTCGCCAACTCTTAAAGGCCTCACCTCTCAATTCCATTACACTGACAATTAAATTTCAGCATGAGTTCGGGAGAAGACATTCAAACCATAGTGTGTCTGTGTGTGTGTGTGTGTGTGTGTGTGTGTGTGCGCGTGTGTGTGTATACTGCTATGTATATGTTCAAATATGTATTTGAATGAAGTCACAGTAGGTAAAAACAAATGTGCCATTTACAGATACAGGAGATGTAGACAAAGCAAGGCAGGTAGACAATGAACTTACTTTTGGATATATGTTTAATACATCCAAGTGAAAATTCCCATATGAATTTGAATTAATTTCTTCAATATAAAATTCATAAGAAATAAAAGATTTGAGAAATTAATATTGATCCATAAGCATTATGGTATGTTTACAATTTTGAGAGTGAAGTACAATGAGTATTGTGGATATGAACCAACTAAAGAAACTGTAGTATTTGAAAAGCTGTAAAATATTAAACATGGTAAGTGAAGGAAAAAGGGCAGGAAACCAGGAAGGAGAGTAGAAAACTTAAAGA
>NW_012149363.1:945821-946323 GCF_000956105.1 Propithecus coquereli
ATGACAGCAACATACATGTGGTTGAATGGAGCTTGTGAAAGGAAGAGGAAACAGTGTGAGAACGAACCACTGCATCACGATGGTACTCGATGTCTTTGCTTGGTGCTATGAAGCTTTAAGCATACTTCAACTTACCTTTATTGTCATTATCTAGAGACACTAAGACTGTTTTCCACAAGATTGCAATATCTGAGACTAAATCGTTTAATCAGAAGGGTTAAATAATGACAATCTGGAGATGTACAAATAATACCACTCAATAATTATTGAACTGAGATTATATTATAATGAGAACAGTAGGATT
Organism: Propithecus coquereli; assembly: GCF_000956105.1. Classification (NCBI taxonomy): domain Eukaryota; kingdom Metazoa; phylum Chordata; class Mammalia; order Primates; family Indriidae; genus Propithecus; species Propithecus coquereli. The sequence continues at coordinate 946,126 of NW_012149363.1, forward strand.
ATGGTCTCAGTTAAAATAAGTGGATTAGTATCCGTAAAAATGTCACCATCTTCACTTATATCCCTACTTTGAAAATATATATTTTCAATTTTATTACACAGATATATTTTATTATCAACATAACAAATTGGTCAGCAGAAATGAATATTTTATTATTGCACAGAATCATGCTACACAGTAAGGAAAGACTACTTAATT
>NW_012149363.1:947601-948129 GCF_000956105.1 Propithecus coquereli
AAAAATATACATTTTCTAAGTTGAGAAGAGGAACGTAAATTGGGCACTTTTTCAGAAAGGCATGGATGCCTGGAAATGAACAGATCATACCAAACTTTATTTAGGCTGCTTCATATTTTTATTTCTTTGGGCACAACTCCTCTGTATTTACCTTTTCCCATCTTTTCCTCCCAAAAAAATCTTATTTATTTCAAAAAATAGAAACAAGCCATCATTTCCTCCGAAAATCTTTCCTTTCCTTTTTTCTTAACATTTCAATTAAGATGGATCTCACTTCCTATTTGTTCTTATTCTCAGAATGTTGTGTATATCTATCAATATATGCATATATTTTGGTACATATAGTTATCCAAATTTTGAACAAATTGAGAAATAAAATGAAAACTGATGAATTGACCACTCCACAGAGCAATTAGATAAGAAAAAAGGACTAAAAGGCATCAAGATAACAAAGTAAAATGTAAAATTGTCTCTATACATTGAAAATATGATCTTATATGTAGAAAATCCTAATGATGCTACCAAAAA
>NW_012149363.1:950274-952934 GCF_000956105.1 Propithecus coquereli
AACAAACTCTCTAAAAAAAATTAAGAAAACAATTCTATTACAATAGCCTCAAAAAGTACAAAAAACAAATTTAACTTTCGGTGACATTTCTCCCCAAAACAATGCTTATTTCCCTTTTCTTATATATGTACTTCCAGAAATTTCTCTTCTCATTTCTAACAGGCCCTTTCCCCAAGTGTCAAGTCCAAATCTGTTTTGTGCCTTTAACTTCATTATCTTTATGGACACTTTAAGCATATAAATTATGCAGGACAATCACTTTTCAAAATATACAAAAATAAATAAGCTACCATCCATTTTCTCTGGCAACTTTTCTACCTCTCTGCTAACCTTCTCTTGCACACTTGTAAAAAGGGTATATAAAAGAAGGAACGAAAAATACTATGTTATATCATATTTTATGTATTTAACTATACATAAATCTAGCACAGAGTGGACACTCAGCATATTTTATTTCATGAATAAACACAAGTACATGAGGGGGAGATGAAATTATCCTCTGGCAGATTGGTTTTTGTCCTCACTTACTCACCTTTCCCTAACTTCACTGCTTTTGTCGTGAGACTATGTAGATCCTCCTATAAAAAGGGGAGGATATATTTTTCCACCTCGTTTCTTGGTGAGTAGCTTGTTACTTGCATGGACCATCAAAAAGAGGCCAGTCTGACAGTGAACCAACTCTCATACTCGTTCTCAGGAGACCTTGCAATTTTTCACTTTCAAATGAAAACTGTCTGCAATCACCTTAAATCATTTTAAGGACATACATTTTGAGGTCACAGTAGACATCAGAATTTTTGCCTGAGCAACTAGAAACGTGGGGTTAGCAGTAATTGAGTCAACAAAGAAGCAAGTTTTGGAGAGGAGTTTTGGAGCTCCAATTTAGGAATGTTATAGTTGATATGTCTATTGTACATCCAAATGGAAATATGGAGTAGGCAGTAAGATACGAGCGCATGCGAACTATGTGAGAAAGATCCCAATCCTTGCCTTTCCAAATTCTCCTCATAACAGTTTTCCGTTTGTTTACTAATCTCTAGAGCATAGTTCAGTAAATTATATCTCATGTGCCATAATAGTGTGAAATTATCATAACTTACAGAGCTTTGGTCCATATGGCATTGGTACTTACAGATGGAGCAAGACTTTAGCTTAGGTCTTTTCATTTCAATGTTGTGTTTGCTCTATGTCTCCAAAAGTTTGGGTGATGTGGATTGTTTATGGTTGTTGTTAGTGTTGTTGCTCTTGTTTTTGTTGTTGTTACCTTCCCCCACACCAGTGCCCATAGGCCTTTGAGAGCCACTTCACTACCTGGGAGGCTTCTATGATCATTAGGTTGCAACTTCTCTATGTAACTCAAACTTCACCGGCCTTACTGCCTTCTCTGCCCTAATCTCTCATATTTAGTTCACAAAATAACTCTTCATGAGGATAGAAATGTATTCCAAAATTTCAGCTGATGAACTTGGGTGATCTGACTTAATTAACAAGTATTTCTGGCCCATTTCCTGAGGCTATACTTTGTTTCCTCCACATTTTCTCATTCACAAAAACTTTAATTAATGACCAGTCTCATCTGGACTGGGACATAATACACTTGGAAGTATGGACATTGGTTTTTCTCCACTCCACATGTTGGGTCCCATATTGGCCCTAGCTGAGAGCAGATTTAAGTATGGAGGTACCATAATACACAAGAGAAAGAGTAGGGTAAACCATTCACCTGCCAGGACTGTAGGAAGTTGAAAAGGAGGGGATGTGTGAAAATTGACAAGCATATTGTTTGTCATTTTAGCTTCCTTCTCCCTTTGCTTCTTGTGGAATTAATTGTATTTTCGTGGTCCTCAATTTACAGAGAGAAGTTGATACCCTCCCCACCTTGATCAAACTGTACCAGCCGTGCCCTGAAAATCACCAGGCTTGATCCCAGTTGGAGAATGACAGTGTATCACAATAAAATTTACTATTTTTAAATTTAAAAGGATAATAACCAAAATTGTGATGGTAACAAAGAACGCTCCACCTTATGACTTATGCAAATGGTAGTATTTTTAAAACATTTTAATCAATTATTCTATTATCATATTATTATAAATACAGACCTAACTAATTCAGTCCTGTAGATTATTCCTCCCAGCTGGGAAACTGATTTATCTTTAGTTTCATTGTAAAGGTACTGGTTCACTTGAAGGTAGAAGTCAGTTTGTTAGTGGAAGATCCTTTCTTTTAGCTGAGATAGTTTTTGCGCTTCCAAAAGCATGCCTTCAGGCATGAAACTCATACTTTGCCCTTTGGTGAAAACTCAGTGAAAACCCAAACATAATAAAAAAAGAAAGCCATAATAAAAGGAATAACAGCCTTAAGCACAGTTATGGAATCCTTAGTGACTTCATAGTACCTGTGAACACCTGAGAGGGCTATGGATGAATTTTGTGTCTGTGTGAACTTACACTTGAAAATTGTCATCAATCCAACACTTAATAACAGCACTATGATTATGTTGGTTCCTACCATGAAAGAACTTTTTAAAAAACGAAACTACTCTCCTTTTCTTCTAGCTTTGATGGGTTACTATAGAGAAGGAACTCTTTTTTCTTAACCTGCCGATCCCAATCTTAGTTGAAGTACTTTCAACATAAAATGAACTGTGAACATAATTA
>NW_012149363.1:953953-958065 GCF_000956105.1 Propithecus coquereli
AAAATTTGGATACTCCTTTTTATAATTCTTTATTTTAAGAGATTTTACATAAATAAATAGAATTGCATGACATATTAAATTTTTTAAGGATTTCAAGAGTGTATATTGTGTTCAAGTTTTTATAAAGGTAAATAGATAGACAGTATAAATGTCTTTAGTCATTTTAATAATTTATAGAAGATGTGATGGTGAGATCATTATGAATATGTCAAGCTAAGATTGCCATTTTAAAGTAGGGAACTCAAACAATTTGCTCTCTTTGATGAACAAAATTAACTGACTAACTACTTTAAAAAATAAATGTAAAGTAATTGACTTTGTTTTAGAGAACAATGCTAATATTTAATATTAACTTGAATATGTTTACATATTAATATTTTGAAAAAAATTTGTATATTTTACACACATTAAATTCATTATATTTTAGTCACAATTTAGCCTTAAATTATAAATTTAGAGGAATCTTGAGTTGCACAAAGAAGAACTATTTAAGAACTGGTGAATTTATTTTTCTTATAATTTCAGAGGATAATATGTATAAAGTAAAATGATAAAAATATCTTTTTGTAACATTTAATGGATATTGCTATAGATTTCATAATATGATACACACATTGCAGAGATGGTTATTCTTAGGCTCTACTTTTGAGCATTTTGTCTGAAATTTTTATATTGAACCAATTAAATCTTCCCAAATCATCCTACTAAAATTCTACTGTCCATATGTTAAGGGAATGGGGGTGGGAATGATATAATGAAATCTAAGGCAAGCATGATTGGGACCAAGTTGAGATGAAAATTAAATTCTACTTCAAAGGGTTTATTACCTTTTATGCTTTAAGAAAGTAGGGTTCTTTTTTTGAGCTGAGAAGTTGCATGATAACATCTCTGCATTCAATGTGTAGCTATGAATGCAGTTTGCATAGAAGTTGAAATACATAGTTTAACAACAGAGAACTGAACGATGCTATTGCAGTAAAAGGATGTCCTAAAATTATGGCATTAAAAATTAAAGAAATCAACTCTTTTTTAGTTGTAATGGCTGTTCTCTGTTGTATCATAAAGCTTGACCTTGACTGAAAATGAAAGGAAAGCCTTAACATCTTTTTGATATTTGCCAATAGGACATGCCATACAAAATTAAAATGCAAATAATAGAAAAGTATACAAATAATCATATAAAAGAAAGCTAATATACACTGAACACTATGTGATAGCCTATGTACTTTGCATTTGTTGTCTCGTTTAATTTTCACAAAAACTTTAAATGATGTATAATATTATAGCCTTTGTTTTAGAGGTTAAATAAATTAAATTGAAGCTTATGAAAGTCAAGCCACTTATCAAAGATACTCCCAGACATGCCTTGCAATGTCCATATCTGGTCCTACCTACTTTCAAAGCCCGTTCTCTGTCACTTTCTGCTAAACGGCCTCCCTGTAACTCCCTGAGACTTCAAATGGCCAAATGGTAGCAAAGGCCATGATTTTAGTCCATGTCAGTGCAATTTTGAATACTTCAAAGAATAGTTAAAATTGATTCTGCCTGATTCACAAATTCAACAATCCCATGGTTTTATACACACACACATACACACACACACACACACACACCCTCAATCTAGTCTTTTCATCCTGATGTTACCAATTACACAGGTCCTGTTGATAGATCAGTGTTTTCATTTGCCTTATCAACTTATTAATACTATAAATTGACTCAAATTAATTAAGCAAAACAACAACTTTACAGTAAATCAAACTATTGTGGTATATCTATCTCTGACAGGAGGAGGACATGAGGTTATAGTATTGGAGCAAAGACATATAGTTTAAAATAGCACATGAATCATACCTATTTTTGTATAAATAACATGAAGTAAAACTGTAAGAGTGTTGTTGGCTGGTGGTAACATGGTAATCTTAAAGTGAGTTTAGAATCTTACATTCATTCTATGAACATTTCAGAATCACTTAACAAAATTGAAAGTCACCTCATTTATCAGAAACTAATCTCTTTAATGCTAATAATAATTATGTAGCTATAGCTTCCTCCATTTAGTTTGTGTTTTATATACATTTCCATTAGCTTTCCTCTCCTGAGTCTCAAAGATTGTCAGTTATCCAGAAATGTATTTTCTTGTGCGATGGTTTGGAGGTCCAGAACACCTTTTCAAGATTGCCTCTGGTCTTCGCAGTTCCTAGGAAAGAGGTACATGGGAGTCAGATATCTAGGTCCTCAGTACATTTAAGAAAATCAAAATATCTTAACTGTATTCTTCAACATTATTTGACTTTGGATTGGCTTTTCTATGCAGAGGTAAGCATCCCATAGAGATATGGGGCTAAGAATTGACTCCCTTTAGTACATGATTGTCCCAGTTTCTTTGTGGGGGGAGGGGAGTGGGAGTCCCGGAAAGGGAGAGTTACTTTCCCTGTCACCTGGGAATGTTAACCATCATTTGCTTTGGCCTTTAGCAGATAATTTTCCATGTTTTCATTGTAGTTCTTACCATTTTCTTCCCCTACATAATTCCCAGTTTCTTCATCTATATACTTGAGACCATTATTTCAGAGTAGTGTTACGGATTGAATGCCATAATAAAAAAATATGCAACAGAGCAGGTAGTATATCATACTTCTTATTAAATACATGACATATTTTAATATTTTTGAAATCAGAAATTGTCTAATGATAGTGAAATTGTTTCACTTAAATTCAAATAAATAGTTTATATATTCAATAAATATTAGTGATCATTCCTATTTTGTATATACTCTCAAAGAAATTTATGGGACTCAGTGATATGAAAAACAAAGATTCCAAAAAAATGATCATAGTGCAGAATAAATGATAGAACTGAACTAAAAAAAGAGAATGAAAGGAATACATAAGACAAAAATTCCATTACGCAAATCAAAATTTATTTAGTAGTAACAAAAACTAAAAACTTGAAATCACAAAATCAGATTTACAAAAAATACATAAAACAAAATATAGAAGTTTGTACACAAAAGCTCATTTGTGACAAGGTGAGAGAACTGGAAAAGAAAGAAAAGTTAAAATGAGTGGTGTCCCCATGGAAGAAATTATAACAAATTTAAAATAATTTATGTTAAAAGAAATATTAAAGGAAAACATTCATGAAATACAGTTTCAAAGGGAACACGGAATTAAATTAAAAAAATTGATAGGCATTAATAAGCAGAAATGCCCTGATGTTATTAATAATTGAACATCTGTATATGGTGAGAAAATAAATTACTATCATGGGTAGATTTCTCATGAAGAAAAAATGCTGCTTCAGATTTCTCCAAAGAAACACTCAAAGTCAGAGCAGACTAAGGCAAGACATGCAGAGTTTTTCTTTATTTTATTTTGTGGTTCCTTATCACAGGACCAAACCAGGACACATACAGAGCGTACAGTAGGACAATGTGAAAAATTGTGTTCATCTACTATTAATATTAAGCCAGAGTCAAATAGTTTCCAGTTAGAAAAACCGATGAACTAACCAGTCCAATTATGTAGGAGGGTAGAGAAGAGGTATTGGCAGATTATGGGAGTGTCCATAAGAAAATGTAATCAATATTAGAGAGAAATCTTGCAAACAAATTCTGGAGGAAAAAAGCTTTCAGTCAACTAAACCAAGGCTTTTGGTTTTTTCAAGGGCCAATCAATCAAGTCAAGTACACTTATTAAAGGTCTATTCCAAGTACCAAGAAAGGTTGAGAGGATCAGTGTGGTAAAGTATGTTTAATTTCAATTTAACTCTAAAGGGTTTAAGTTGTCAGGCGATTTTTGACTTAACAATTTTAACCTAGTTCATATATTAAACAAATCTGAAAATTATTTTTAAAATTTAAAGAACTCAGGCTGAAATGTTTCCATGAGTGCCTCTAATATAACAAACAAGCAAACCGACACATAACAACTCAAACCAAGCAGAAAGAAGAACCAATTGATTATATCTATGCAACAAAAGATGATTCAAAATAAAGACCTTGGAAATTAGATCACTTCTAAAATCTTGGTCACTGCACTTATGTAATTTAATTAGTGACAATTGATTAGAAAATTCAATCCTCTTTTTTCCTTTTCTTTCTTTCTTTTTT
>NW_012149363.1:958833-959979 GCF_000956105.1 Propithecus coquereli
TGAGCCACTGCGCCCGGCCCATCCATGTTTCTTTTTATAGCTAAATAATATTCCATTGTATGGACCTGCCACATTTTGTTCAATCATTCATCAGTTGCTGCACATTTGTTTGTTTACACATTTTAGCTATTATAACAATGATGTTATGAACATTCACATATAAGATGTCTTTGAGGACATATGTTTTCAATAGGGTATAGATCTAGATTAGAAATGCTGAGTCGTATTGTAACAATGTTTAATATTGGGAAGAACTGGGAGAATATATTCCAAAGAGGCTACACAGATTTACATTAACATCAGTAAGGTATGATGGTTCCAAATTCTCCACAACCTTGCCAATAATAGATATATTTGCTTTTTTTATTATAACCATTCTAGTTGGGGTGATGTGGTATCACATTGTGGTTTTGATTTGTATTTCTTTAATGACTATAATATTGAACATCTTTTCTTGTACTTATTACATATTTGTATATATTCTTTGGAAAAATAATCTATTTAAATCCCTTGCATATTTTTATTAGGTTATCTTTTGAGTTGTAAGAGTTTTTATATATTCAAAATATTATACTCTTAATCGATATATTATTTGTCAATATTTTTTCCCATTTTGTGAGTTGTTTTTGCATTTTCTTGATAGAGCCCTTGAAATACAGTCTTACAATTTGATAAAATTTAATTTATTTATTTTCTTTTTTGTTGCATCTGCCTTCCTAAGAATTGACTCCCTTTAGTACATGATTGTCCCAGTTTCTTTGTGGGGGGAGGGGAGTGGGAGTCCTTATTATGCTAGTGAGAGTTATTCAAGAGAAGTAGCTCCTATTTCCACTTTACATAATTGACAACCCTGGGAACGCTGTCTGGAGTTCTCCCATTCTGCTCAGCACTTAGTCTACTCTAGGGACAACCTGATGATTCCACGTGTTTTCATAGCATGAAATCCATCTGTGTGTACAAACCAAAGTGGTGCGTGCCTAATATATGTTCGTACTCATCGCTGGCTCTCTTTCCCATTGCTCTCTTCTGCTCATTTCTGCCTAGTAGCTGGAAGTTTTTTTAAATTTTGCTGAGTAATTTCATTATTATTTTCCTCCAGCAAATTTTATTTCATTGTTATTGTTTGTTTTGTTTTGACATTAATTT
>NW_012149363.1:972520-974667 GCF_000956105.1 Propithecus coquereli
ATTTTTGTTGTTATTGCAAATGAAATTTTCTTAATTTCATTTTTAATTGTTAATTAGTATTATATAGAATTACAATTGATTTCTGTATATTGATCTTCTATCCTGCAACATTATTGAATTCTTTATTAGTTCTAATAGTATTTTTATTGTTTTCCTTATGATTTTTTACACATAAGATCATATCATCATCAATAGAGATAATTTTGCTTTCTATTCAATCTAAATTTTTTAACTTGTTTGTGGCTTAATTAGCTCAGCCAGGATTTCCAAGTACAATGTTCAATGAAGATGACAAGAATGAGCATCCTCATTTAGTTCCTGATCCTTGGTGGAAGGTTTTCAGTCTTTCAGTATTAAGAATGTTGATAGCTGTGGAGTTTTAATAAATGACAATTTTAGGTTGAGGATTTTCCCTTCCATTCCCAATTTGCTGAGTAGTTTTTTTGTTAGCTTGTTTTGGTTTTTGTTTGTTTTTACCATGAAAGGTCGTTGGATTTTATCAAATGCTTTTTCTGTGCCTATTGAGATTAATATAGAATTTTGTCTTTTATTCTATTAATATATTCTACAGCATTGGAGGATAGTTTCTTCTCTTTTTTTTTTGGTTTTGCTTTTGTTTTCAAGTTTGTTTGTTTGTTTGTTTTGCATGTTGACCTAACTTTCTTTCCTGGGATAAAATACACTGGACCACAATGTGTAATCCTTCTTATATCCTGCTCTGCTGGATTTAGTTTCGTAGCATTTTATTGCAAATTTTTGTGTCTATATTCATGAAGGATATCGGTGTTCTTTTCTTGTCATATCTTTGTCTATTTTGAGTATTAGTGTAACACCAGCCTCGTAGAATGAGTCAGCAAGTATTCTTATTCTATTTTTTGTAAAATTTATGAATGATTTGTGTTAATTCTTTTTTAAACTTTTAGTATAATTCAGCAGTGCTTTTTCTTTGTGGGTATAGATTTGTTACAGTTCTATTTAGATTTTCTATTTCCTCTTAAGTCAGTCATGGCAAATTGGTGTTTCTAGGAAGTTGTCTATTTTATCTAGGTTATCTAATTTGTTGGCATAGAAATTTCAGAGTAGTCTCTTATAATCCTTTTTTGGTTTTGTTAGGTAAGTAGTAATATTGCCTTTTCCATTCTTTATTTTAGTAATTTGAGTCTTCCGATTTTCATTGTTGGTCAAATCTTTCTAAACTTTTCTGAAGTTTTGCCAATTTTATTGACTTTTTAAAGAACAAATATGGTTTTATTGATTTTCTTTATTATTTTTCTATTCTCTATTTTATTTAGTTGTGCTCTACTGTTTATTATTCCCTTCCTTCTCTTTCCTCTGAGTTTAGTTCAATCTTCTTTTTCTAATGTCTCAAGGTGGAGGTCAGATTGTTGATTCAAAATCCTCTTTCTTTTTCAATGTAGGCATATATACTTTTAAATCTTTCTCTTAGCACTCATTTCAATGCATCCCACATGTTTAGTATGTTATGTTTTCATTTTCATTCACATTTTCTAATTCCTCTTATAATTTCTTTTTGGCTTTTTGTAATTTCTTTGATTACTTAGGAGTGTGCTATCTAATTTTCACATATTTGTGAATTTCTCAAATTGCTTATATTATTGATATTCAATTTTAGTAATTTCTGGTTGTATAGCATGCTATTAATGATTTAAGTCTTTCTAAATTTGCTGAGTCTTTTTTTATGACCTAAAATGTACTCTACTCTGGAGAATGTTCCATGCGCATTACAGAGGAATATGTATTCTGCTGTTGCTCTACAGATGTGTGTCATATGCAGTAGCCTTATAGTGATGTTTAAGCTCACTGTTTCCTTCTTGACATTCTACCCAGTTGTTTTTTCCATTATTGAAGGTGGGGTATTGAAATTTCCAGTTATTATAGTTAAATTGACTATTTTCCCCTATAATTTTATCAGTTTCTGTTTCAATTATTTTGAGATTCTGTTCTTAGATGCATATATGCATATAACTATTACATCTTTCTAATGGATTAAAACTTATATTATTTTAAAATGCTCCTCTTTATCTCTAGAAATATTTTTCTTCTGTCATCTAATTTGTCTGTTGTTATTATAGCTACCCCAACTCTCTTCTGTTGTGGTTTGCATAATACTTGTTTTTCATACTTTT
>NW_012149363.1:985167-986801 GCF_000956105.1 Propithecus coquereli
TATATACACTCACACACATGTGTAGGAAATCAGTAAACAAAGGTGAAGTGAGTGAATATTCTTGACTTTTTCTCCCTACTATTGCATTTTTTCCATTGCTCTCTGAATCTGAACATATTTCAGGAATATTGGATTGCCTGACATACATAATAATTATCTCATATTGATTTATGTTAATGTTTATCCTATCTTATTCTGCAAATGAAAATTCGCTCCAACAACTCCAAACTAACAAAGAGGGAGGGAGAAATGAAGATGAGTTAGTAAGTTGGGAAAGCAAGAATTATTAATATGACTAATTCCTAATACATCTCCATTCTTTTAGCATCAATCCCCCCTTGATAAAAACAGGTACACACAGCAATACTAACCCCAAAAGAAAGCCCAGCATTCATGAATTTAGAAATGTAAAATTCAGCTTTCTCATACTTTACGTACTTCATTTTACTTCTTTCTTTCTTCCGATCACAATCCTGTTTTCATGTCTACTGCACATTTCTAGAAACACAATTATTACAAATGCATATTTGTCAAATGAGCCCATTCCCTGACACCTAGTGGAGGGAGCTCAGTTACTATTTGTTTTTAAGTTATGACTCCTGATTTTCACATTCTGTTTCCTGAGTAGCCAGCTACAATTTCTATCAAGGCACACCATCAAATTTTCTACAAGCAGTGGACACTACGTTTAGCAAACTTCAGCGCCTCCTTGCTTTAGCTCTCCTCAAATATCAAGGTTTTTTGGTTGAATCCAATTAATTTTGGTAACTCCAGACAATAAAAATGTATGAAAAATTTCAATTTTGACCTCATTTGAACTGCAGTTACACCCTTTTTAAAATAAACGTTGAACTTCCCTAGAAATCCTTTCAGTAGTTATGTCATAAGATACATAAATGACTGCAGGTTAAAATTAATAAATGACTAGGGGCATAATGGAGTGAAACAATGAATAATATCAACTTGAACTCTGGAGTGAATTTGAAAATGTAATTCAGAAAATGTGGAGACTACTGATATGAAACATATTTTAGGCTAAATCTTCCTATTAACCTATGTCTCAGAGCATTCTTTCTTTAGTTATTTTTTCTACCCATTTTATTCATTTAATTATCCAGTTAAGCTGAATTTGGGCTTTAATTATTTGTCAAGTTTAGCATGGGCCCATAGAGGAAGCAGTGTTTAATGACAACACAAGGTCAGATTAAAGTATATGGTATTTTACCAACTTTTCGTATGGTTTACAGTTTGTAAGGAAATGTAATCAAGGACAGGTTGATATGCAAACTCCTAGATGATTAAAAATTATACTATATTGCAATTGGAAACTCTCGTTAACATTTTTGCTGTCACAAGTGTGAGTGACACTGTTTTGTCACATTTGTGAAAAAGAAAGACAAAGATTCAAACATCACTTTGGAACAAAAGCGTAAGTGTTCTGTTGTCAAATGAAGAGACTTCTTTTTGCTAAACTTTCCCTGTTCATATAAGGCAGAACTTTAAAAAATACAATGATGATTATGCAATAGAAGGTAAATAATCTTAATTTTACTATATAGAAATAATCAGCATAATTATTTGGGAACCAAATTTAGAAATCAAACAGATATCCTGCAAATGTAAGTTGATATCTC
>NW_012149363.1:986851-988182 GCF_000956105.1 Propithecus coquereli
ACTTGAATTCTTATGCCTCTGCAATAGTGTTCTCAAACTTTTCAATTTCTGAACCTTTACACTCTTAGAAATTATTGAAGGCCCCAAAAAGCTTTATTTTAAATGGGTTATATTTATCAATATTTACCATATTACAAATTAAAATAATTTTATGAAATGTATGTTAGTTTAGCAATAATGCACCCCTTAGATGTTAATATAAGTAACACATGTATGTAAAATAAATATTGTTTCAATATAAATATTGGTGAAAAGAGTAAAACCATTTTCCTTTTTCACAATGTCTTATAATAGAACATAACTGGATTATGAAGAATACTCTATTTTAATCTTTTGTGAAGTGACAAGTCATGCAACCTCTGAAAATCCTACTTTTTTCTCTTGAGTTAATGAGACCGAAAAGAGTAAATAGTGGCTTAATATCATAGTGGAAATAGTTTTGAACTTGGAGAACCCCAGAACTCCCTAGGCTACCTTTAGAGACCTCTGACTTACAGCAATACAAATGCTCTATCTCCTCTTCTTCTTGCTTTATTCATTATTCTTTCCACACCTCTATTTTTTTTCTTTTTAATTCAGTTCTGCATTGACACACATGCTCTCCTTCCCATGAACTTTGCTTAAACTAACATGAAATTGGAGATTCATTATCTGTAGCTGTTAAGCTCAAGGAGATTTTTTGGATTACCCAGGGTTTACCTTATAGAGAACACTTATAGGAAGGATACTGACTTCTATTATGTGCATGTGTGCATGTGTGTGTATGTATATGTGAAAGAGAGAGAGAGAGAAAGAGAGTTTGTGTGTGTTTGTATGAGTCTGAATTCTAGATTAACTGCGTATTTCCAAAAAGTTGAAAATGCCCATAGTATTTATTATCATAATGTTATGTTCTAAATTGTATTCACGTGTGAGGGAAGACATGACTGCTTGCATAGGTGCTCCATGAACAAACAATAAAATGTTTCTAGCAATTATTCCATCTCTCTCTCTCTCTCTCTCTCTCTCTCTCTCTCTCTCATTCTGTTTTTATCACCGCTAAGCTGTATCCCTCATGAAAGGCATATGAGTAAGAGAATTTCAACAGCAAGCAGGAAATGCACTATGCCAAGAATTGCTTTAGAGACTACATGGCTCCTACATGGAAGGAGTCATGATATAAAAATATAGTCGGTTCTGGCTGGGTGCGGTGGCTCACGCCTGTAATCCTAGCACTCTGGGAGGCCGAGGTGGGTGGATCGCTCAAGGTCAGGAGTTCGAGACCAGCCTGAGCAAGAGTGAGACCCCTGTCTCTACTAAAAAATAGAAAGAAATGATCTGGACAACTAAAA
>NW_012149363.1:988232-991089 GCF_000956105.1 Propithecus coquereli
GGCCATACTCTTCTGTTTCTTTTCTTGTCTCATAAATTTGTTTGAAAACTGGTCTCTTAAATAATTTAATGTGGCAACTCTGGATATTCAATTCTCCTGATTTCCAAAATAAATCTCCTCAGGATATTTTTTTTCTGTTTATTGTTTTCCTTATTTGGTGAGTGACTTTTCTGAATGAATTCTGTTGAGCCTATATCGTTTGCCATGTGTAGCCACTGAAGTTCCTGTTGTTTATTTTAGTGGTTAGTTAATATATTGGACATAAATTTCTTTAAATGCCTGAAACCAATATACGTTAAAACTTTAATGAGCCATTTTGTGTCCACGTTTGGACAAAACTTCTCAACATTCAAACAAAAAATTCACAATTCTACCTTAGCCATTACTTCCTGCTTTCATAAGTCCTCACAGTTAGCCTTAGGTGGACCTCCCAATCTTTTTATATTTTTTATGATATATGCCCTTGTCATTTAAGATTCCCAGTAATATGTAGGAGAGTTTCAAGTCCCCCTACAGATTTCATATCCCCCAAGGTTTTTTTCTTTCAAGCTTTTTGACTAGCCTGTTTTTTTGACCCAACTCTGAGTTATCCACTAATTCAGTCAGCCACAATGTTAAAAATATACCTCCGATTTTTAAACAAATGCCCATGGGGAAAACTTTATTCACAAGTTGAAAGCTCTGAATCAGATTAAATATAAATAACTTTGCAAGTAGGGCCTTCCCAGGAGCCACCAGATAGGTGGTTGATAAATAACAACCATTCTTTATGAATACAGTTTTGAAGAAATTTAAATATTGTTCTGCGACCTCCACTGCCTGCCAGACTGCTGTTTTTCTCCCTGATTGAAAGCTGTTTTTAAGGCTGCTTCAGATCTCGGGAGAGGAGAATAGGAATAGGCCCAGTAAACACACCACAATGCTCACTCTTCCTAATAGAATGAACCCGCTTTCTTGAATGAATGCCCCTTGGATTGATACAAGCCCTTAGTTAATATCTAGAGTTCTGAAGAAGTCGATTTTGGTAAACTTTCCTAGTTTTTTTTGTTCCTTTGGTATAGAATGACATTTTCAGACTTCTTTACCATTTTTACATACTTAACCAGGTGCTCAAATTTTTTAAATGATTATTTGTTATTGTTAACCAAAATTTAGGGCTAGGATTCAGCAGAATATTTGAAAAATAAATTTTCAGGAAATATTCTCAAGTCGAAAATTAGAAGCCCATTTTATTTCTCACTTTAAATGATTAATTTATTTTTCAAACAATCTTAGCAGCAGAGTTTATAACCTGAATATCCTCTGAAAGAAAATTTCTAATAGTTCAATGTCAAAAATGTGACAAAGAGTGGATATTATGTAACATTTAACACTAATGTTTACTAATGCTATCATTTCAATCATTTTTAACACAAGGAGAAAACAAAGGAAAACAGGAAAATAATTTCTTTCAATTTTTTTTCTTCTTTTTCTGCTTATTGACATTAAGGGAGTCATAATATCCCCATGGCTTTCAGGAGTGTGAGTGTACATTGAGCAGCCTTAGTCTGGACTATCTTCCTCTGTTTAGTTTCCAAGATGAATTACTGAAATTCCCAGTCTGTATCTTTTCCAGATTTCCCACAAAAATAGAAGAGGACACGTAATTTGCAAAATCTGTGACATTCATGAGATTTGAGTTCTTATCCTTTTTTCCACCTCTAATATAAACAGTACCAAGAAGAATGTCTCATACAAAGTAGGACAAAAATAAGAATTGTATGGATAATTTTATAAGAAATAATTTTCTAGGTTTTTTTTTCTTTATGCTTGGATACAGATATGAACAGCAAAGACCATAGCTCTTTCTGTTATAGATATCATTTTCTCCTGATGGAGAAAGATGACAATTAAACAAGTGTATAGGTAAATTGGAAGGAAAAGGGTGGGGTAATATAGCCATGAGTGACTACTCAACTAATTTGGAGTGGGAAAGGGGGGTTGCTGTAAATCAATATGAAATCACTAAAGGACGTGTAGCAGGAAACTCACTCCTGTTTTGTGAGCAGGAAACTCACAAAATCGGTTTTACGTTTGAAGAAGCTTACTCTGCTGTTGTGTGGTAATAGATGTTTTGTGGGGAAAAAATGGAAACAGGGAGACTAGTGAGGAAACAATTTCAGTTTTGAAAGAGATTCAGTTTTGAAAGAGACGTTCTTGGCTTATACCAAGAGGTGGTAGTTAAGATGGAAAAAAATTGATGGATAATGGATACCTTTTAGTTGTGGAGTTAATATGAGTCACCCATGTACTAGCTACTAGGATGATGGAAAAAATGAAACAAAAGTTTACCCTGAGTTTTTTGGGGGTTCTTTTTTGTTTCACGTGAGCTGCTCAGTGAGTGATAGTAAAATTTAGATTGGCGTAACTGGAGGGCATATAGGTTTGTACAGAGGTAAAAGAATTTTATTTGCCCAAGTCAAGCTAAGGATGCCTAGTAAACATTGAAGGGAGAAGTCAATTGGATAGTTGTTAGTCTGGACTTCAGGAGAAAGGCCACTGTTGTTGTTAAACAACTAGTGTTTCCTTAACTCAATTTATTTTTCAGAATAGTATCCCTCTATATTAATATTTTTAGATTTACATGTTTTACTTTCATGAAACCTTCATTAAAATACAGTGTTTCTTGATTTTATATTAATAGTTTAAATTGTTTATGAACCTAGAAATTTGACTTATTTGGCAACAGCAATACTTTTGCTTGATTTTATCATTTATGATGGATTCATTTATCATCCATTTTAAGTGTGACTCTAATTGAATGGGAACATTTTAAAATAAAAAATCAGAAAATATTCAGCTACAATATTATAATAAG
>NW_012149363.1:992684-996873 GCF_000956105.1 Propithecus coquereli
AGAGAGAGAGAGAGTCAGTTCTGCTAAAATGGTTTTTTTGAAAATAAAAATTTGTTCCTATGTGATTGTTACCTGAGATAAAATTCTGAGTGTAATAGGAATTTTGCATTTGCTTATGCATGATTTAATTTACAAGAAATACTGGGTGAACACAAAAAACTGCACCCAGCTGGACCAAATTGTAGGAATATAAAACGTATATAAGTCAAACGCCTAACAGCTACTTTGATTTGTCATGAGTTAAGCTATAAGGCTGTGTTTTGTTATGTTTTCATATTTGTGTATATATGTACATAAATATATTTTTTTCCAAATCTCACCTAAGAGTCCTGATTCAAAATCTCCAAGTAGTGGGGAAATAGCAAGTAACTGGCAATACAGTTTGTTTTGTGAGGACAAAAATACAAAACAAAAATTCATCTCACTTAAAATATTTTGCCATGTAATTTACATAAATTTGTTTAGGGTTGCAGTATGTGCGCATGCATAAGTGTGTCTATGTGTGTGTGGCTATAGATAAATGATATATGTGTGTGTGTGTGTGTGTGTGTGTGTGTGTGTTTTCGTTATTTAAGTACCCTCAAATGTTTTAAGACATATACAATAGATGACATTCTCATGTGAGAGACACTTTTATATTTGTTTTCCATCACATTAGTGACCATTTAATAAGATAGGCTGCTAGCATTTTCAATAAAGTAACAATAGTGCAACTTTTTCCCACTGATCCACTATTGACTCCTGTCCCATAATATTGTGGTTAAAACCAATGTTCTATACTTATTATGAGATAAAATCTAAATATACTATTGTTTTCGTTTGCAAAAAAGTAAAATCTTTGTACTTTTCCACAGCTTTTACTAATATTTCCAGCTAGTTTTCTTTTAAACACACATACACACACATGCACACACACATACCCCACACACATATATACACTCACACACATGTGTAGGAAATCAGTAAACAAAGGTGAAGTGAGTGAATATTCTTGACTTTTTCTCCCTACTATTGCATTTTTTCCATTGCTCTCTGAATCTGAACATATTTCAGGAATATTGGATTGCCTGACATACATAATAATTATCTCATATTGATTTATGTTAATGTTTATCCTATCTTATTCTGCAAATGAAAATTCTCTCCAACAACTCCAAACTAACAAAGAGGGAGGGAGAAATGAAGATGAGTTAGTAAGTTGGGAAAGCAAGAATTATTAATATGACTAATTCTTAATACATCTCCATTCTTTTAGCATCAATCCCCCCTTGATAAAAACAGGTACACACAGCAGTACTAACCCCAAAAGAAAGCCCAGCATTCATGAATTTAGAAATGTAAAATTCAGCTTTCTCATACTTTACGTACTTCATTTTACTTCTTTCTTTCTTCCGATCACAATCCTGTTTTCATGTCTACTGCACATTTCTAGAAACACAATTATTACAAATGCATATTTGTCAAATGAGCCCATTCCCTGACACCTAGTGGAGGGAGCTCAGTTACTATTTGTTTTTAAGTTATGACTCCTGATTTTCACATTCTGTTTCCTGAGTAGCCAGCTACAATTTCTATCAAGGCACACCATCAAATTTTCTACAAGCAGTGGACACTACGTTTAGCAAACTTCAGCGCCTCCTTGTTTTAGCTCTCCTCAAATATCAAGGTTTTTTGGTTGAATCCAATTAATTTTGGTAACTCCAGACAATAAAAATGTATGAAAAATTTCAATTTTGACCTCATTTGAACTGCAGTTACACCCTTTTTAAAATAAACGTTGAACTTCCCTAGAAATCCTTTCAGTAGTTATGTCATAAGATAAATAAATGACTGCAGGTTAAAATTAATAAATGACTAGGGGCATAATGGAGTGAAACAATGAATAATATCAACTTGAACTCTGGAGTGAATTTGAAAATGTAATTCAGAAAATGTGGAGACTACTGATATGAAACATATTTTAGGCTAAATCTTCCTATTAACCTATGTCTCAGAGCATCCTTTCTTTAGTTATTTTTTCTACCCATTTTATTCATTTAATTATCCAGTTAAGCTGAATTTGGGCTTTAATTATTTGTCAAGTTTAGCATGGGCCCATAGAGGAAGCAGTGTTTAATGACAACACAAGGTCAGATTAAAGTATATGGTATTTTACCAACTTTTCGTATGGTTTACAGTTTGTAAGGAAATGTAATCAAGGACAGGTTGATATGCAAACTCCTAGATGATTAAAAATTATACTATATTGCAATTGGAAACTCTCGTTAACATTTTTGCTGTCACAAGTGTGAGTGACACTGTTTTGTCACATTTGTGAAAAAGAAAGACAAAGATTCAAACATCACTTTGGAACAAAAGCGTAAGTGTTCTGTTGTCAAATGAAGAGACTTCTTTTTGCTAAACTTTCCCTGTTCATATAAGGCAGAACTTTAAAAAATACAATGATGATTATGCAATAGAAGGTAAATAATCTTAATTTTACTATATAGAAATAATCAGCATAATTATTTGGGAACCAAATTTAGAAATCAAACAGATATCCTGCAAATGTAAGTTGATATCTCCATGCAATTTATTTTCCTCCTGTTATTAAGAAAAGACACACTTATAGTTTGATTCAGCAAGTCAATACTTGCAAAACCTGGTCAGTATATTTCATTCTAATTGTTTTACCTTCACTGTAGATACATTTCTTTTGTCCCATTGCCACCTTGGCAGATCACTAGTCTCATCAGTCATTTAGGCATAACTATGCTTGTTAAGCAATCGTCAGAGTAAAATCAATACTAAGCATTATGCCCCCTGCACTGTGCAAATGAGAATGTTATAGAGCAAATCAACACAAAACTTGATAATTTCCTGACCTTAACTCTAAAGGTTTTTCAGGGCAAGGCAAGTTGCTTTAGAGTCCTGTGGCGCTAGATTCCCATTCTCTTTGTCTTTATTCATGGCTCTTGACACTTCACAATTTGTTATCCACTCATATTTATTGTGCATTCCCAGGTGCTTGACATTGCAATAAGTAGTTTGAGATTTACAGTTTTTATTTGCTCCTTGCCCTTAAAAAGCAGTTTAATGGGATGAACAAACACAGGCAAATGGATTATACTGCTAGGTTTGTATGCTTAGAGTAGGAACTAAATAAACAAGAACAAAACCAAAGAAAACATTTACCAGTGAAAGATGAGAACTGATTAAGGTTTTTTGGTAAGTCTGAACTACCTGGGAACGATATATGGGTATGACTTTGACGTGGGATACAAAAGGACTCATTTCCACAAAAACATGTAAACCATTTATCTCAAAAATTGAGCAATAGAATAGGCTTGTAAGTATAAGAAGTTATTTTAGGTAGAATGAACAATTCATTCACATTTAACCTAGCAGTAAAACAAAATCAGAACCTAAGAAATAAATATACAACCTCATAAGGCTTTTTAAAAATAAATTAAATGATATATAAGGTGATTAAATGTTATATAAGATGCAGTAAAATCAGATATCTCAAATTCAAGAACTATATCAAACACTGGTCTTCTCTTCTGTCTCAAATATTCTCTGAAAAAGTATATTTGACCCCTGAACAGCATAGGGCCATGGATCCCCACACATTCAAAAATCTGTTTATAACTTTTGACACTTCAAAAATTTAAGTACTAGTAGCTGACTGTTGACCAGAAGCCTTACCGATAACATGAATAGTTGATTAATACATATTTTGTAAGTTCTATGTTTAATACATTGTATTCTTATAATAAAGTAAGCTAGAATAAAGAGAATGTTAAGAAAATCATAAGGAAGAAAATATATATTTACTATTTATTAAGTGGAAGTGGATCATCAAAAAGGTCTTTATTCTTGTCATCTTCGTGTTGAGTAGGCTGAGGAGGAGGAGGAGAAAGAGGAAACATTGGTCTACATATACCAGGGGTAGCGGAGATGTAAACAAATCCATGGTTAAGTGGACCCACAAAGCACATCTCATTAATTCGCAGAAAAAACTTGATGTGAGTAGAAAGTTAGAAGTACGTAGAGAAAAAACATTCAATTCTTCTTTGTGCATCTTAATGGGATTAAAGTCTTTTGATGGCATCCCCTCGACTCCTTTAATTTACTATTGCTTTCGTTGTACCACTTCATTATCTGTTATTAAAACCCAATCCAATAACATTATTTTAGAAATATGTGA
>NW_012149363.1:1015510-1018026 GCF_000956105.1 Propithecus coquereli
CAATTTCTTTCATTTCTTACTTTTCTAAGTTGTCATCTTTTTTAACCAGGCCACTTTGGTATATCTGAAAGAAATTTCTCTTAAATTTTGTAAATATTTTATATGCTCATTTAAAAAAAATTGTTAGCTTATTTTCTACCTGTTTTCCTACTTTGAGATTTATTCTCTTCTGTAGTAGTTGTAATGGGCAATTGCTACATAGTTTTCTATATGACACATCCCAATGTTTCTTCTATAACAAACTCTATTTACTTATAAATGAGTAATTCAATGAAAAATTTACCCATTTGATAGGATTTTGTTCTATGTAACTCTATAAACCAAGATGAGTCTATGTTGACATTTTGATATTTTGATGCCTTCCTTTAGCCATGTCAAATTTGCTATTTAGACTGACTTGCACAACTCTAAAAATAGATAAAACAGGTGCTCTCTTGTCCTCAAGGAAGTCAAATCACAGTCACACGTCCCTTGTGGTCCTACTAACATTCAGTTATCATCTTGATCCAGCCACAGCTAACTCTCAGTTCTCTGTACAGCAGTTTAATCCCAGTATTAGATGTACATGTTTGTAACAACTTTCATGTATGCTTGATGAAAAAACATGACCAGAAATTTCTATTCAGAAATTGTAGTGTGGGGTCCCGGAATTTTCACCAAGGTATTTTGGACATATTTTGAAGGGCACTCAACTATCAACGATGTGAAAACTCTGCCATCGATAAGGTTCCCAGTGTTCTCTATGCCAGGCAGAGGAAGCCTAAATTACCACGGTAGTCCCCCAGTAAAGAGCAAACTAGGTACCATGCAAACAGAATTATCACATGACTTTTTAAACCAACATGATAAAGGTTAGAGGAAAATGGTCTGTTTACTTTGACCCTGCTCTATCCTGTCCTATCAGTTATGGATAAAACTGCACTGTTTATTTACATAATATAATTCTCAATCAACTGAACTTATTATCCAAAAAAATATTAAGTAAAATCATGAATATGGTAGAAATTTTCAACTGCAATGTGCTAAAAAGGAATAATATCATAGTTACTACTATGTTTTGCCATCCATATAACTTTTTATTGCTGTTTGCTTCAGAGGACTCCATATGAAGGTGATCTGATTACATTTAATTCTATTAAATTTAGTTACTAATGTTTTAAATATGTTGCAGAATAGCAACCTATTTACACTATCCTCTACTTTACTACCGATATTCAGACAAAATTCTACAGTTATTGAGCTGTCACTCCTGTCTCTGAAAGTTGGTATTATTAATAACAGCATTATAATTTAAGAAGATAATATAGCTATATGTACATGAAAATTGTCACTAACAGCATCTACCTCTCATGGTTACACACTAATAATAGACAGAATGCTGAGGGTGAAGGGGGGCATATTTGCATATCGAATGACACGATAAGTAAATCTTTAAAGATTCTACCAATCTAATAGAAATCTTCCATTACCTGGTATTTGGACTCAGTATTTTTTATACATCCCAAAATTGATTAGCATTATTTGGAATGGATAAAATTAAGCATTTAAAGATATGCCAGTGGAAATCTTGGAGAATGTTTTACATTTAATAAGAATTCACAGTAAGGATGACTGTATTATTATACCGTAGCTTTATAGTACGTCTCTCACCTACTTCTATAAGGAAATGAAGAGAAAAGAGCAACTCTAAAAAGATTCTTTTAAACATTGATAAAATGTAATAAATTATTTTCCCGAGATAAAACTCATGGAAATTACAAAGTTTACTTAAGAGAACAGAATAAACTCACAGTATAATATGAACAGTAATACATAAGAGAAACAAATCTTCTGTTATCTACAAAACTACTGACTTGTATTTGGTTCCTTAGAGCCTTATAAATTTCAAAGTCATGTTTTGCCTTAGAGGATGTGATCAAATACATTTTCACAGAAAAGAAGCAAGTTTGCACCACAGGTATTATGAAGACATATGTAATAAAAAGGCTTACTCATTTAAGCCAAATTACATATTAATTTGGTTCCCCACCAATTGATCAGAAGAATAATGGGGGCAGGGCAGGGATCCTGAGACTCTTCATTTGTGGCAGAGGTAGGTAGTGCTGGCCAAAGTCTGAGAGTCTAAAGAAAGCTCTCTTAAATTCAGACTCTGTATAAATCTCGGGCTTGGCACTGCATTGTGTACTTTCTTAAAAATAGCAATGAACTGCTCCTTATCTAATATGATAAAAGAAGCTTGGCGTTTCCAATGAGAAAGAAATGCATCTCCCCTTTGAAGGAGATTTTATTCTTTTTACTCCTAGAACTTTTCTAAGAAAGAGACCTGGATAACTAAATAGATAATTCTGTGGAGACTATCAATTATCCTAGGAAGAAACATGAAAGAGAGAGGTACTGGGAAAATAAAGAAAACACACATTCATTTTCAAGCTTATCTTTTAATAGTAACGAACTTTACCACAAAGAAAAAGAAAATTTATATTTCCAACTTCTCAGATTTGCTCCCCAGCTATTAT
>NW_012149363.1:1018076-1019461 GCF_000956105.1 Propithecus coquereli
AATTTCTTAGACAATTCACTAAAATCAGAATACAAAAATTGATAAATGTGACCACATAAAAATTTGAAACTCAATCTAGTTTCAATATTAGTGTCACCAATTTATTAAAAAGAAATGATAGGAGAAGGAAGTCAGGTAACACACTGAATATTTTGAATATTTAGAAACATCTTTACATAGAATAAAGCTTTTCCTTTTTTATTATGTAGTGGAAAGCACTGTGGAATTGTTGAAACTTTTTTTTATTTATAAAGTGTGTCTAATGGCATCAATCTCACTGATACTTGAGAAATTTAGATGAGAGAATGTGGGCAAGATGCTTGAAATATCTTAGTTCTTTTTCATCTAGATGTGTGCAAAGCACTGTGAAGAGATGTCGTGACTTCTATTGCTAATAGTTTCTTGAACTATAGACAGGTATTTGTTGCTCTTTTAGGCTTATGTCTACTCCTGAGGATCCTGGCTCCCAGTTAAGAATGCACGTGTGATTTTTTCCAGCCTAACCACAGGTGATCACAAAAACTTTGTGGGAGAAAGGCTTCAGGGGAGAAAGTTGCCCTTTCCAAACCACACAGAGCACAGCCAGAGCACTGCGGTCACTGGAGGGAGTGTCAGTCAAGGATTCAGTCCCACTGGCCAGTCACACTCTTATAAGAATCTACATTCCTAGCCCAGGTGCCTTTATTCCTAGGTCTTTTTATCTGAGGTAGTAGGCACAGTCCTCTTCAGGTGCCTCTGCTAAGGCCTTATAGGAGGTGGAGTGAGGGCAGTGAGGATGGGGGAAAGCCTTGAATATACTTTTCTTCATTTGACTATGAACTCAATGTTTTTCGAGTCCTAGCCCTTTCCTATCAATTTCCCCAGGCTAGTATCCGAAAAATCGCGACGATTGTTCTTGGTTCCCTCAATAGTAAGATGACTCCCACGTCTGCACTGATTTCCCTGGCTCTGACACTCAACTAGAGGACTTTTCCATGGGGGGACATGGAACAGGGGGAATCAGTCCTCTCTCCGGTTTTGTTTCTGGCTTGCACCTTTGGTGTAAACAATTAAAGGCTTAACTCTTTCAGAATTTTCTGTTTACAATGCTTTTTACGTCTTGCCTCAAGACTTATAAAGTTATGACAAACTGTTTTATCCCATTTATGCTGCTATAAAAAAAAACCTGAGACTGAGTAATTTATAAACAATGGATATTTATTTTTCACATTTCTGGAGGCCAGGAAGCAGGGCACTAATCCATTCACGAGAGTGGAACCCTAATGACCTACTCGCCTGTTGAAGGCCCCATCTCTTAATACTGTTGCAGTATCATTCTTCACAGATCTGGGAAAAAATAATTCTACGCTTTGTATGGAACCAGAAAAGACCTCGTATAGCCAAAG
>NW_012149363.1:1021242-1022861 GCF_000956105.1 Propithecus coquereli
TACACATACACACTATATAAACTTGCAAAGAAAAGCTGTAAAATTTGGAGTCAGAAAACTTTGGTGTGAATTGCATATTATTTATCTCTGTTGTTTCTTATTTTGAAAACTTTGTATAGCCACCCTAAACCACAGTTCCTTCATCTGAAAAAATTGGAATAACAATATCACATACATTGTGTAATTGAAGAATTAAATGAAAAATGCACATCAGGTGTATCACCATGGAAGTTCAGGGTGTTATTTTCATTTCATGCCATAAATCAAAATATTTATACCTTATAAAAACAAAGAATTATATGCAGTGTCATGAAAATTTTCTCTAACATTTAATTTTCTTTTAAGTTACTTCAGATTATTACCCATAATTGTCCTAAGTGACTTGGCCTTCACGGTGATTCTAATCCTGTGTAAGATTGAATCTCTAGAGAGATGGAAGTGCAACAGTTCAACCAGGCAAACTACTGGCTTATTACAAACCCTGGTAAACTTACAGAGATCTAATTAATGGTTTGTTTGAGATACCAATTCAAATACATAAAACAGGGAAGCCAACATGGATACGTGACAACTGGATTAATCAACAGCACACGCGGTTCTTAAACGGTGTGCCAATGCATCCTGCCACATCGTGGAAAACTCACAAGGATGCTCTAGGGTCTTTTAAATTTTTGAGAAAATCACCAAACGTTTGTCAGAAACCATGCATATTACCATGAGTAAGTTGTTTGGAATACATTAGTATTTCAGTAATGAATTTCTTTTTGCCTAGGGAAAATGTGAAAAAAATTACTAAAATGCTAAGGGATTTGTATAAAATATTTTAGAACAATATTTGATATAAAAGTACCATAAGAAATTACATATCTACAGGAATGAAAAGCCTTGGTGTAGGCTGGGAAAGGTTACTGTTTTGTGTATAGTTCTAAGTATTTTTCTCTTATTTTCTCACTTCTCATGATTGTACCTCCACAATTCCTCAGATTCTCCTCCAAGACGAAACTAAA
This sequence comes from Propithecus coquereli, assembly GCF_000956105.1. NCBI lineage: Eukaryota > Metazoa > Chordata > Mammalia > Primates > Indriidae > Propithecus > Propithecus coquereli. The sequence goes on from NW_012149363.1 coordinate 1,022,250, forward strand.
TAGGTCACATATGATTCCACTTGTAATATAGGTCACAACAGTTGCCTGTAGTTTTTCAGATTAAAATGTCATTCTCATGAGGTATAGTGATCATGATATAATTTGTTAGAGCACTTAATCCCAGTAGTCAGACTAATTGTGTGCTGATGGCTTTATTTACTTTTGGGATATTTAAACACATAAAAACCACTCTATAATTATGCTCTTTTCTCTTTATTTTGTTTTCTATTTTTTCCATTCAAAATCTAATTCTAATTCTCTCTCATCAAAATCTGTATGTTCTATTCAATTTCTTTTAATTCATTAACAACATTTTTATTGATACATAATGCTTATATATATTTGGGGGTACAAGTGATATTTTGATACGTAAATATAATAATGTGCAATGATCGAATCTGGGTAATAGGAATATCAGTCACCTCAAACATTCATCATTTCTTTGTGTCATTTCTTCTTCCTGTATCATAGATCTGTCCCCCTCCGATTGCAACACTTATCAATTCTTCCTTCTTAAAAAGCAAAGTGTGGCACCACAAGAGCAGAAGAACGGGATCCATTTGTACTCACCATCAAATTGGTATTAACTAATCAACACATAAATGCACATAT
>NW_012149363.1:1034686-1037644 GCF_000956105.1 Propithecus coquereli
CAAAAGATAAAAGTAAAAGTAATGCTTCAACATTCCCCTGACACAAAGCTTCATACTTATGAAAGTGTAAGAAACATGCCCTGAAGTAATTAAAACAATTCACATAAGATGTGCACTTCTTTTGTCTAAAGTTTATTTGTATTGAAGAAAATTTAATGTATCAGATTTACTGAATAGTATGATGATTTCTACTCATCTTATTATTCATTGCAGAAATAATAGAAAGCCTACTATGTTCTAGACACTGTTCTAAGCACAATGAATACAGGAATAGACAAAATAACATCCCAGTCCTCTTAAGCTTATATTCCAAAATGGTACCATGTCATGTGTGATAAATGTTATGAACAAAAATAAAGATGAGGCATAGAGAGTGGCAGATGTGAAGAGCAGTGCTTTTTTATATATGGTTTTCAGAAAAGCTCTTTGTGCAAGGAAAATTTTGAACAGAGACTTGAAGAAATTACAGGAGGAATATTTTGGAAGAATGTTGCTGTCAGAGAGAAAAGAATTCACAAATCCTGAAGCAATGTATGCTTTGAGAAACACCAAGGCACTATGTGTCTAGCAAGGAGTGACTAAGGGAGTTTCACAGGTACAAAAATATATTTATTAAATACTGACAAATATCTTAGTAACACGAGCCCAATAACCTCAAAATTGTTAGTAAGGGCTCATTTCATACATTAGACTTGGTAATTTTTTAAAATTTTATCTTCAAGTGATTACATAAAGTTTTCAAAATCATACAGACATTGCTCCTAGCACAATAAATAAAAATCACTAGTTATGCAATGAAAGTCCTCTCTACTACTTTGCTAATATCAAAAAGATGATTTTATATGGTTTTTCTTTTCAAAAAACTTATTTCAATAAATTTAAGGGGTACCAGTGTTTCCTGTTACATGGATGAACTGTACAATGGTGAAGTAAGGGTTTTTAGTGCACCCATTACCAAAATAGTCTAAGTTGTACCCAGTAGGTAATTTTTGAACCCTGACACCTCTCCCACCCTCCCTTCTTAGTTTTTAATGTCCATTATATCACCTTGTACGACCATATATGCCCATCATTTAGCATCCATTTATAAGTAATAACGTGGTATTTGTTATTCCATTCCTGAAATATTTCACTTAGGATAACGATTTCTAGTTCCATCCAAATTACTGTAAAATATATTTTTTCTTGTTTTCATATGGCTGAGTAGTACGGGATGGCATATATATATATATATACACCACATTTTCTTTATCTACTAATCAGATGATGGGCACCTAGGTTGATTATACATCTTTGAATTCATGACTTGTGCTGCAGTAAACATTTAGGTATAGGCATCTTTTCGACACAATGATATCTTTTCCTTTATGTGGATACCCAGTAGTGGGATTGCTGCATCAAATGGCAGGTCTGCTTTTAGTTCTTTGAGGAATCTCCATACTGTTTTCCATAGCAATTTTATTAGTTTACATTCCCACCAACAGTGTGTAAGTATTCCCTTCTCATCATATCCACAGAAACATCTATTTTTTTGTTTTACTATTCATTTATTTATTTATCAAATAAGGTTTTATTTTTCCTTATCCAACTCTTTTTTTTTTCTGACAGGGGCAAGGTCATATTTCAGTGTAGTTTTCATTTGCATTTCCCCAGTGATTATTAATGTTGAACATTTTTACATGTGTTTTTTGGTCATATGTATATCTGCTTTTGAGAAGAATCTGTTTATGTCTTTTGCCCATTTTTTAATGGTGCTATTTTTCTTTTTCTTGCTTATTTCTTTGAGTTCCTTCCAGATTCTGGATATTAGTCGTTTGTAGGATGTATAGTTTGCAAATATTTTCTCCCATTCTATAGGTTGTCTATTTAACCTGTTGATTATTTCCTTGCTGTGCAGAAACATTTTGGTTTCATTCAGTGCCATTTCCTTTATTTTCATTCTTGCTATATTTGCTTTTAGGGTCTTAGTCATAAATTCTTTGCCTAGGCCAATGTCCAGAAGAGGTTTTCCTACATGTTCTTCTAGAATTTTTATGGTTTCAAGTCTTACATTTAAGTCTTTAATCCATCTTGAGTTTATTTTTGTATATGATGAGAGATAGTGATACAGTTTCATTTTTCTACATATAGGTATCCAATTTTCCCAGCACCATTTATTGAATATGGTGTCCTTTCCCCAGTGTGTGTTTTTGTCTTCTTCATTGAAGATCAGTTGGTTGTAGGTAGGTTATTTCTGAGTTTTCCATTAAAATAGAACATGATTTTTTTTTCAAGCAGGCTATCTCAACATGGTTTTGTTTGTTCTTTATTTTTTTTTTTTTTAATTTTAAAGCTGTAACAATTACGTATGGCTGAAAAATACATTTTGAAACATTAACAATTCTTCCTCTCTAGCATTTTTCCCCTTCACTAATATTTGTCTTATTTTGGTAACTAGGCTATTCTGAGCTTCCTGTCTCAGAGAAAAGATGTTTCAGTGACAATAAGAGGGGCAAACATGGGGAAACTAGATTTTACTCTTGAGAAGGCTAAACTCAAAACTAACAATAATGAATAAAACTCTGTACAAAGATATGGAAAGATAATGATCATTAAGAGCAAGACATATGCACTCTCCTTCCTCACACTAGGCCCTCTAGTCCCAGGGCAAGAAGGGACAACCCAGAGAAGCTGTGAATGGGAGAAGGGAGGTAGAGATAATGTTCAGATATGTGGCTTCAGAAAGATGGTAGTTTGCTGACTCTATTCTGACCTGAGTACATCACAATGAGCCCCATGGCCTTCAGTGGGGCTGGACGACTGAATAGCCATTGGATTAAAGGAGAAATGCAGTAGAAACCAATGCTATTTCAGCCCTAAATAGAGCCCTAAAGAAAGTGAGAGTAGTAATTTTATACTAACTGATGTTCTAATACTCCAACACAATGAGGGCTTGAAATCATAATAAAATTTATAAAA
>NW_012149363.1:1038507-1042154 GCF_000956105.1 Propithecus coquereli
ACAAAATCCCACAATATATAATAAAATTAGTAATAATGTCTTTCTGGATATTTATCTAGTCAATTATTAATGTGACCTTAAAATAGCCACTTATTAAATGCATGGCCTTCTGTTTTGATTTATTGGTAAGTCTAACAGTACAGAATGACTAGCTTTGTGGGTATTATAAACTACCTGAACAACCTACTCAGTTTAAGTCTAAATTTTCACCTTTCGACTGGCTAACTTTGTGCCGACCCCTTGGGACTGAGAAGACAAATAGAACTGATGAAAACATGAAGTTCATGCTGCTTGCTGTGTTGTGAGTAATAAAGTCCTTAGGATATGAATTAGGAATCTCATGTGTTCTCTCAGTATCCTTGAATCTTTGGCAGGCTAACTTGTTAGTTTTCCAATAGCATAAACATCTCAGATATTTAAAAGTTCTTGACACCTGAATACATCAGTATTTCTTCTAATAATAATGTCCTTATTTTTCTCTGAGGAACACTCTGTCATTCCTTTGTCTATATACTTCAAGTGAAAAAAAAATTCATGCAGGTAAACAGAAAACATATGCTTCAGTTGGGGACAATCATAATATTGAATTTTTTTTTAACATAGAGATTCAGTTAATGATGGAATTATGACATAATTGAGCTGTTAAAAGTAAAATTTAAGACTTTTATTTGAACACTTTTTGCAAGAATATAATCTTTTCTATTAGATCTTTATTAATAGTGGTTACTGTCGATCAACTTAATTTCCTGTACATCTGTTTCCTTATCTATAAAATTAGGATATTTTTAGTTTCTACTTGGTATAATTATTATCATGATGAAATGAGTTAATTCATGCAAATTCCTTAGAAGAGTGCTTGGCACATTGTAAGTACTCAGAGGTTAACTATTATCATTGTAATTGTACCTCTGAGAATGTATGCCAAGAGTAGCTGGCAGCTACCATGATACCACACAGATCTTAACAATGAACACAGAATAGAGCAGTGTTGGAGAATGATTTGTCCTGGGGAAATTATTTGAATCTCAGATTTCATTTGTCCTTGAAGCTCATGGATTTTGAGTTAATGTACCAATAAATTCCACTCACTCTTTTTCAAAGCATGATTGGCTTTGATTTTCTATCACTTGCAACTGAAATATTCAGTATTAATGCACAAGATAAAAATAACCATCTTTATAATTTAGAGTAAGTGGAGTAAAGGCAGGGTGAATTATAGTGGGGACACCTATCTACTGGACTGAAGTATTGGAAGTACAATGTTAAAATAGCCACATAATTGCTCTGTCTTTTATCTTAGAAGTTACATCATTTATGTCTCATCTTTCCTGCGTAACAAACAACTCCAAAACTCATGTGACTTAAAATAACATTCATTTCTTACTTACAGACAGACTGATGGCCAAAGACAAGCCATCAGCTGTGTCTCAGTTTGGTCCAAATTGTTTCTGATTGTCTCTATCTCAGTACTCGAGTCACAGGAGAAATCCCAGTGAATAACATGCCCATATTTGTGGCAAAGAGCAAGAGGAAAAAAGGGTGGATTGAACCATGCAATCCCAATTACATCTTCTCTTCTGATGTGACATATAATATAACTATGCCATATATCATAATGGCTAAAATTTTATTGGCTAAAGCTAGTCACAAGGCTGAGATATTGTCAGTGGGGCAGGGAAGTATGATTGTTCATCAAAATTACAAAGGAACAATTTAGCAGTGATGGTGTATTAATATATAACGCTCTAGAAAAGGATAGGGAGTGAACGACTAAGCACAATGATACCATGTACCTGATACATTAAGGTACTTGTGAAAAATAAAAAAACAGGAGTTTGGAATGTAATGCTTTCCTCTTTCAGTTTCAGTAGCATCGAAGATATCTTATTTGACTTAAGCTACCCTGTTTAAAGTTAGCTGTGTTTGATGGGAAGTCCTTTCTACCCATTGCCTGCAATTTGAAGTAGATGAGAGGATGATTTTCTAGATTAAAATTAGTTTGAATTGTGGTAGGGAAGTGCAAAGCTAGAGATGGATTGTAACCTAGGAGAAAATTTACTTTCTTTGTACTTTGAGATTTCTTTTTTAATGCACTTCCTATGTTAAAAAGAAACAGTGTTTTTATTTATTTTATTTTTTTCTGTTTAAAAGAAGAGGCTATGAGGCAAGGGGAAAATTAAATTTGAATTTAAATTATGAATTGGGCCAGGCTCGGTGGCTCACGCCTCTAATCCTAGCACTTTGGGAGCTCGAAGCGGGATGATTGCTTGAACCCAGGAGTTTGAGACTAGTCTGAGTAAGAGCGAGGCCTCCTCTCTTTAAAAGAGAAAAATTAAACAGGCATGGTGGCACGCCATTGTAGTCGCAGCTATTCGTGAAGCTGAGGCAGGGGGATTGCTTGAGCCCAGGAGTTTGAGATTTCAGTAAACTATGATGATACCACTGTACTATAGCCCAGCAGACAGGGTGAGACTCTGTCTCAAAAAAAAAAAAAAAAAAAATTGTGGATTGTCCTCAAATAGAATGCAGGTAAAACACATTGAGGTGAGACACCAAAGGATAATTAATCTAATAGTAAATGAGTTTGAGTATTTAATATTTTTTAGACAGTGTACTGTTCTAAACACATTATTTGCGTTAAATAATGTATTCAGCATTTCAACCTAATAAAGTAGGCACTATTAACATCCTTCTTGTGCGGACAGGGAAAATTAGGTACAGCTTGTTTAAGTAACTTGCTCAGGCATGCCCTGCTGGTAGAGCTGGGATTCAAGTCTAGCAGACTGGCTTCTAATCTAAATTGTTAACCACTGAACATATTATTGCCTGTCAGGATGAAGAAAATACTAACAACCTGCTATGATGTTTCTGAAATCCTCAGGTATGTTGTAGATTCAAATATAGCACTTCTACTACACAAGAAATTTTAGAGAATCAAAAAGAAAAACAAAGGATTCAAGAGGGTGCTGTAGGCACTCAGGAGAGATGATCTTTTTCTGGCCTCCTTGTCTTCATGTGCAGAAGTCAGGGGAGTGTCACAGAGCTATTTTCCTCAGAGCAAACCCTCTTCTCCACACTACAACTTGTGAGTGTGGAGAAAGCCCCAGAACTCTATCTGCTTCTGGAAAACCCCCTTCCATCACCACCTCCAATTCTCAAAGACTCTCCCTATCTTTCTTGGCCTTAGGCCATTGAGATTATTCGCAATATTCTCTCCATCCGTGTTTCTTTTAGACATCATAAAAAGTCTGGCTGTCTTAGTCATCCATGATGCTCTGACGTTAGATCATTACATAATCATTTAAAAAAATCATTTCTCGTCTGCATCAGGGTTTTAAAAATCTCCAGTGTGTGGTCTGGAACTCATAGTCAGTCTTTAGTGAAATCCTCCTGCCTCTTCTCCCTCCAGTTTATTCTGCTCTTCTATGAAATTAAACCCCTTAAATAGTTGATATTCATTGACTCCAATTTCTTTTTTTACCATTTTCCTTTGAATTCACTCCATTCAGGCTTTATTCTTCCATCCAACACACACCCTTGAGAAATTACTCTGGTCAAGATTGACTCTATCTTTCACAATACTTTGTTATATGGTCTATTCTTAATGTTTATGGTGTTTGATTTATCAGTAATGTTTGACACTGTTC
>NW_012149363.1:1044114-1048429 GCF_000956105.1 Propithecus coquereli
TCCATTCTTGGGATACTTCACTTAGTAGAATGGGTTCCAGCTCTATCCAGGATAATACAAGAGATGCTATATCACCATTGTTTCTTGTAGCTGAAGAGTACTCCATGGTTATTTATTTATTATTTCAGAATATTAGGAAGGTACAAACATTTTGGTTACATGATTTGCTTTTGTGCAGTTTGAGTCAAAGTTATAAGTGTGCACCAAGATAGCGTGCACCTGTGTACCTGTTAGGAGCGTATTGACCATACCTTTAAAATCCCATTCAAGTCACTTCATCCAGAGGAGGAGATACAACCATAATGGCCACTTGCCTTTTTTTGTGAACCTCTGTGATCAGAAGCAGCAATTGAGAATCAGAGCACAAATCACCTATGTTTAGAGGATTGGGTCCTTTTTGCTACTCTGACCCCACAAGCCACATGAAAGCTTTTCCAGAAGTATTTGTGTAGCTGCCTGCCACAAGGCTGGAGTGGAAGATGGGTAGTTGCTACTGTGTGAAGAGCTAAAAGTCACCAAAATTAACAGCAGTTTACCATCTATGCATTCCTCTGGACTTCGAGAGCTTTCAATAGATTCCTGAGTTCCAGAATAGTTATATCACACAGATTCTGCTGGTGTAATTGTTGTTTAGGTCAGGAGACAGATTCCTGGTACTTTCTCTTCTGTCTTCCCAGAATTGTCTCTCAGACATGCACTTTTATTAATAATAATGGCAATTTATTTGGTTAGTGTTTTTTGTCTGTTTGTTTGTTTTTTAAAGGCAGATATTTGAACAGGTCTGTCTTAAATTAGTGGTGCTATCGTGTATCATATCAATGCAAAATATTTAATCTAAATAGCATATTTAGATATTTCTTGCATATTGTAGGTGACATAAACATCTCCCCATCACTATTGTCGGTATTGTATTTTCACTCTACTTAATAAAATAGGGTAAATATTAGGTATGTTTTGTAAATAATAACATAACTTTCAATGTTATATTCTTCTTTCTTGAAAATTGGTCTTTATACCAGAGATGTTTTCCAATATTTCTTTAGAAGTTGTCAGATTTCTTGTTAACATACTCAATTATGGCCAGAAAAGTATAAGTATATTAATGGATACAATTGATATAAAGCACTGGAATTACCATTGTCTGATTCGACATTGGGTATCTAGGCACTTTATTATTAAATTGATAAATTATTACTATAAGAGGATTAAAATGCCCACCTGCCTTTTTATGTGAATCTATTGAGTGAATAAACTTCATTTCCATTTCAAATTCAAATTTTTAGACAATCATTAAATATTACAGCAGCGTTTGCTAAATCACTTCCTTGCACTGCTATTTTTTTTTCAGGTGAAGATGTCTTATTATTTATTCCCTTTCCAATGGAGGCAAATAAGTTGAATCAGGTAAATATAAGCTTATAGACATGACTGATTGAAAGAAATGTGTACATTACTTAGATTTGTTTGATCATTATTAGCTTAAAATGTTACCTTTTAAAACAAATTTTTTAAAAATTACTTGAACATTATACACTATATTTTTACAACAAAGTAAGCTAGAAAAAAGAAAATGTTATTAAAATCATAAGGAAGATAAAGTATATTTACTATTCATTAGGGGAAGTGAATCATTATAAAGGTCTTCATCCTTGTCTTCACGTTGAGTAGGCTGAGAAGGAGGAGGAAGGGGAGGGGTTGATCTTGCTTTCTCAGAGTGGCAAAGGTGGAAGAAAATCTACATATACATGGACTTGTGCAGTTACAGCAATGACAAAAATAAATAATGTGAGCTGGACTGCTATTTTAAACTGTTTTGGAGAAAACTTGAGACTTAAATCTTAGTCGACAGAGAATGAGTGCAGCCCCATCTCTTTTCCAAATGGATATCATTAGGTTCCCCCACGTGCTCACTTTACAGTATTAACGAAAACAAGACACTGTTTCAAATGCTAAATTTAACTAATTATATTACAACTAGCCAATAAACTTCACAAAAGAAAAAAAAAATCACAACCGTTAGTGAAATGAAGTTCATTTATGGTTTTCAAAATGATAAAGCATCTTCCTATGAGTCTTATCACTGCTGTGGATTTATCGTGATTAGATGTATTAACACAAGAGTATGGGCACCAAAAACCATTTGACACATGGGCCCTTATGCATGTGATGGTCGTCTTGGTCTTATTTCTACTAGATTCCACTTACCTACTCATTATTATCTCTTCTGTTTCTAATATTTATCCTCTCTGATAGCTCCTCCAAAAAAGTGTTAAATATTATGTTACAAATAATAAAGTAACTGCAGATAAACTTTATATAGTTTGCAAGTGCTTCCAGGTAAAGAACTTGAAACACCTTGAGTGCTGTTTAAAAGCTGTTGCCACTTCACACTAGCCAGGGTAACAGAGCAAGACTCTGTCTCAATAAAAAAAAAAAAGTTGTCAGCCATTCACCATATATTAGCCCCATTCTGCGTTTGACATTTAGACATTAATCATATCAATACTTTATATAAGCATATGTGGGTTACTCAAAGTTATTTCGAAATGCAACTTTCAACCTTGAAAAACTGCAAATAGAACTTGTTTTCTACAGAGCTTTGGAATTAGACCACAAATAATCATCTTCCCTCCAAAAATGCTTTTATGTACTTATGTTGACAACTGCTAGAATGAACAAATGGGATCTATATTGCAGCCCCTGAGAAAAACTGAGAATTGCCTCTTGACTCTTTCACCTCTCGTTTCTCTCCCTCCACCCAATGCAATTACAAGAGTCAGTGAACTTTCATCAGACCAGACCACTAGAGTTGCCTAGAATCATTCAAAGTTTCAAATGACTTAAGCATTACTCCATAGTGCAGCTGCCACAGTGAATAGTTTTATTAATACTGTGTGTCCTGAATGTTGAACGTGATGAAACCATTCAAAGGCAAATATTTTGGTTAAAAACTGAGCAATTGAGAATTTTACTTCTTTAAAACAACATGAATAGGATTAAAAACAATCTTGAGAGAACTGAAACTGTGTAGAAATACTATTCTAAGCTGAGAAAAAAAAATAAAGCTTCTGTTAAATGAGATCTGATACCTGCTTGATCAGGAGAAAAGAGCAGAGAGTGTTGGAGGATCTTCACTGAGATTATCCTAAATGTTCCTAATTTAAACCAGTTCTCTTGTCAACTTAATTGGTAGCTGACACAGTACAAAGCGAGTGTCTCATGCACAATTCTACAATGAAATCCAAGATTCTTGTCTCCAGATGTACACATCTTGTGTAGTACCCTTTCCCTTTTTGAATGCAGCGAGAACTTGTGAGTATAATGGGCTACCATTCCCATAATTAAGATATACTCTGTGACTGTTATGTAGTGAATATTTTCATTCCTTCCAAAATTCATGTTTTGAAGCCCTAACCTTCAATGTGATCGTATTTGGAGGTGAGGTCTTTGGGGGATAAGTAAGTTTAGATGAGGTGATGAGTGTGGGGCTGCCAATGTGGGATTAGTGTCCTTATAAGAAGAGGAAGAAACTAGAGCTCTCTTAAGCCAGGAAAATAGCCTTCACCAAGCTCCTAATTTGATGACACCTTGGTCTTAGATTTCTCAGCCCCTAGAACCTTAAGACATAAATATTAATAGTTGTTTAAGCTACTCAGTCTATAGCAGGCCAGACTAATACAATAACAAAAGAGATTTGACATATTTAATTGAGGCCTATAATCAATTTGCTTGATTTAATCAAAAGGGGAATTATCTTGGATGGGCTCTACCTAATCACGTGTACTTTTAAAAGAGACACGAAGCGGCAGCAGATGCTCTCTACTGGCCAGAAAGAAAGCAAATAATCATGTTATGAACTGTCCATGAAAGGAGCCATGTAGGGAAACTGTAACTGTGGCTTTTAATAGCTGAGACCAACCCAGCAAGGAAATAGAGACCTCATTTCTACAACTGCAAGAAACTCAGTTCTACCACCCAGCCATGAAGCAGGATGACTTGATGCCTTTTGCAACAATTTCAATGGAAATAGAGACCATTATCCTAAGTGAAATATCTAAAGAATGGAAAAAACACTGGTGGGTGACCATCGTGCTGATCCATGCATTATAGAATGTAGTTCTGAGTATTTCCTGCAGGGCAGATCTGGTCTTGACATGCAAATTAAAACCACAATGAGATATCACCTTACCCCTGTTAGAATGGCTTTTATGAAAAAGTTCGAAAGTAATAGATGCTGGATGTAGAAAGGAACGCTTATACACTGTTGGTGGGGCTACAAATTAGTACAACCTCTATGGAAAACTATATGGAGATT